>NC_133335.1:15488405-15573566 GCF_042186555.1 Aquarana catesbeiana
CCTCTGCTAAAAATGACTTTATCTACAACTCATGATAAATGAATGTGATGGTGATAGGGAAGAATGCTCCTTATAACTATGGCCATTGGGAAGAATGACCTCCTTGTAGACAGCCATAAAGATCACTGGAGTAGGTGGGAACTTATCTGAGAGGCAAAAACTTCTCATTGCTCAAGGAACCCCTAGCAACCTCTGGAGGAGCCCTATGGTTCCATGGGACCCTGGTTGAGAAACCCTGCTATAGAGGGAGATGCTTTGTTCATATTTCATGTCTGAGGTTTACAACCACTTTAAACTCGTAAAAGTCAGCAGAAACACATAGACAAGTGGTTTTAGAAACCGCTACTTCAGGATCCCATTGTAGACATCCATGTGATTTCCACTGAAGGGGGAAATCAGCCGAAGAGAACTCGGTTCCTCTTTTTTAGCAGAGATTGTGTGGCACATTTCAATGGTGGTTGGCAGCCATGGCTTTCCGAGAGGAACAATTTGGTCATGACAAGGTTATGGTTGAGCCTCCTTCTACAGTTTTTCAGATTAAGCAAGTGTTGTGGGAAGAATAACAGGAATTCAATTTTTAATAACAGGTCCACCTTTAAAACAGGCCTTGAAGTGATTGTCCATGGGTTGGTATATTTGTTACACACAGATAATACCTTGTTTTAATGAGACACTGTAACTCTGCCAATTCAAGTGCCTTGTGGAGGGCCTTCTGCCACGTGAAGATTTTTGGGCCTAATGAAGTATCGCTAGGCCCAAGCATGGTCACATTACAGAAGGAGTGAGGCCACCACTCGTCTTGGCGTTTGGCATTAGCTGACACTGAGGACATAGGAAGAAGTAGCTGGGGAGCCCTAGCAAGGTGAGCATCAGTGGGTTGGCAGGAGGGGCCTGAATAATTGGAAACCACTGGGTTTCAAAAGTGAAAGTGTCTCTTGAAACCCAGTGGCTGATGCGATCATTTATTGGTGTGACATTACCTGGAAATTCATTCTCCATTTGGAAAGGCCTATGTATACACTATATTGTCAAAAGTCTTGGGACGCCTGCCTTTACACGCACATTCAAGCCTTAGATCTCCTAAGCACAGAGTTGGTGGCTCAGCTGCACTAAGTAAACTACTTTGACAGAGTACAAAGGTTTTAGGCAATTCTCTCTTGGAATTATATACGCTAATTTACCGAGTATTGGGACGCCTGCCTTTACACGCACATGAACTTTAATGGCATCCCAGTCTAATGCCCCGTACACACGGTCGGACTTTGTTCGGACATTCCGACAACAAAATCCTAGGATTTTTTCCGACGGATGTTGGCTCAAACTTGTCTTGCATACACACGGTCACACAAAGTTGTCGGAAAATCCGATCGTTCTATACGCGGTGACGTAAAACACGTACGTCGGGACTATAAACGGGGCAGTGGCCAATAGCTTTCATCTCTTTATTTATTCTGAGCATGCGTGGCACTTTGTCCGTCGGATTTGTGTACACACGATAGGAATTTCCGACAACGGATTTTGTTGTCGGAAAATTTTATCTCCTGCTCTCAAACTTTGTGTGTAGGAAAATCCGATGGAAAATGTCCGATGGAGCCCACACACGGTCGGAATTTCCGACAACACGCTCCGATCGGACATTTTCCATCGATAAATCCGACCGTGTGTACGGGGCATTAGTCCGTAGAAAATGTGTGATGGAGCCCACACACGGTCGGAATTTCCGACAACAAGGTCCTATCACACATTTTCCGTCGGAAAATCCGACCGTGTGTACGGGGCATTAGTTCATAGGATTCAATGTTGAGTTGGCCCACCCTTTGCAGCTATAACAGCTTCAACTCTTCTGGGAAGGCCGTCCACAAGGTTTAGGAGTGTGTTTATGGGAATGTTTGACCATTCTTCCAGAAGCGCATTTGTGAGGTCAGGCACTGATGTTGGACGAGAAGGCCTGGCTCATAGTCTCTTCTCTAATTCATCCCAAAGGTGTTCTATTGGGTTGAGGTCAGGACTCTGTACAGGCCAGTCAAGTTCCTCCACCCCAAACTCGCTAATCCATGTCTTTACGGACCTTGCTTTGTGCACTGGTGCGCAGTCATGTTGGAACAGGAAGGGGCCATCCCCAAATTGTTCCCACAAAGTTGGGAGCATAAAATTGTCCAAAATGTCTTGGTATGCTGACGCCTTAAGAGTTCCCTTCACTGGAACTAAGGGGCCAAGCCCAACCCCTGAAAAACAACCCCACACCACACAATCCCCCCTCCACCAAATGATTTGGACCAGTCAGTGCACAAAGCAAGGTCCATAAAGATATGGATGAGCAAATTTGGGGTGGAGGAACTTGACTGGCCTGCACAGAGAATTAGAGCGGAGACTGCGAGCCAGGCCTCGTCTAACATCAGTGCCTGACCTCGCAAATGCGCTTCTGGAAGAATGGTCAAACAGTCCCATAGACACACTCCTAAACCTTGTGGAAAGCCTTCCCAGAAGAGTTGAAGCTGTTATTGCTGCAAAGGGTGGGCCAACTCAATATTGAACCCTACGGACTAAGACTTACAGTTCATGTGCATGTAAAGGCAGGCGTCCCAATACTTTTGGAAATTTAGTGTATATATCTCAAAGAGAGGATTGCCTAAGACCTTCGTACTCGGTCAAAGTAGTTTTCTTAGTTTAGCTGAGCCACCAACCCTGTGCTTAGGAGTTCCAAGGGGTCACGGGAGTTCAGCCCACCCACCAGCTATTTGCTTTGTCCATGTAACATTTGATGTAAGTTATACCTTCAAGGTATAAAGATGCACTTTGAGAGTCTTACATTCCACTGTCAATAGAAAACAGAGTGACTCTTCTTCAAAGCCGCAAACACAAAAGTCATTTATATTGTTATGTTAACACCAAAGAAGGCTTGTTTTCTGATGTTATTGCACAGGGCTCTCTGTACAAAGGTGCTTTATTGGTCCTCCTCCAAAGTCATAACTTTACCTGTACCCACTCCACCTAGATATTCAATGTATAGCCTGCTGGGTGCCACACAACATCCTCCTCAAATATATTGGAGACAGGCTCTGCTTATTCTGCACATGTGCAATATAATCTCCATTAAATCCTGTGCAAAGCCATCTTATCTTTCATTTAGGCCGGGTTCACACTATGTGCGGAGCGGCTTGCAGCAGGGCGTCCGGTGCTTCCCTGTTCTCCAATTCAGGAGCGAATCAGGTCCCAATTTTTGCCTGAATTTGGAACCTGAAACGGAGCCAAAGATGCACAGGACCCTTTTGCTGTACGCTCCGTGGCCGCCCCGGAGATGTGTGAACCAGCTACATTGAGATCCGGGCACACTCTCATGTCATGCGAATTGGATGCGGGGAAACCCTCATCCAATTCGCGTAAGTGTGAACCCAGCCTTAAAGTTAGACAGGTTTTCCATTGTTTTCCATTTCTGAAGTATCCAGCAGGACACTGTAAGAAACCATGAACCAGAGCGAGACACAAGTACAGTAAAATCACACTTGTTTATTAATAAAATTAAAAAGGTAAATAGAGTAAGTGTAGTCAAAGCATAGCCAGAGTCCAGTAACCGGATCGGGTAGTCAGCCAAGCCAGAGTTCAGTAACCAGATCGGGTAATCGGCCAGGCCAGAAGTCAGGGATCCAAGTAGAGGAACAGCAAGCAGGATAAGGAGCCAGAAGGGATGTCAGCAAAGCCAGTCTTTAAACAGGAACGCAGGGGATGGTTTCTTGTGATGTGACCAAGGCGAAGGCAGGAATGAAGTGAGCTGGAGATCTTTAAGTAGGCAGGACTGACGAGCAGATCCACAACAGCTGGTTAACTGTGGAGAGAGATGGGAGCTGGCAATTAGCCGACACCTGAGCGGCCAGCTCAGAGAAGGAAGGGCTGAGCCAACCCTGACAGCCACAGAGTGAAGACCTTGGAGGAGCTTGGGTAGGGTAAATCAGGGGTGTCAAATTCAGTTTCATCGCTGGCCACATTAGCGTCAGCTTCTCTCCGGGCTGTCCTCTCCAGGTGCTTCCTCGCTTCCCCTGCATCTCCTCCCTCCTCCTACTGGTGGCCAATCTGATCGGGTCTCCTATCGGCCAATCGGGTGATGGGTCTCACGACCCGCTTCCTGATTGCCCGGGAGGAGAGACAGTGTTACAATAGCGAATATTCATTTGCTATTGTCACACAACTGGATGGGCTTTGGGCGCATTGCTCTGCACCCCCGAGCCCACGCTTTTTTGAAGCCTATTAGAACCTCACGTGCTTCAAAATAAAAAAAAAACCCCAATTTGGAATCAATGCGTCTGGCGCCCTGCATACAGATCAGGGGGCCAGACGCATGGCTAGGGAGGGGGGGGGCGACACCCGTGCTCCCCTAATGTAGGGCCGCTACCAATCCTAAAGCTAGCTTCCCTACAACAATATGCAGAATGGGTGGAACTATTAGTGGTATAGAGGCAGGCTGAGCAGATGTTTTGTAGGTGGGTGGGGCCTTATTGATAAGAAGGCGGGATTTACCATCCTTTCTTTTAAACAACTACTCTTTCAATGAATTATGGTTTTGCGGTGAGGTAGCAGATATTCCATGAATAATGAGGCAAGATTATTGGAGAAGTAAAAGAAAATGTTGAAATGACTTGCTGACACTTGGTACATAAAGACCCCTCATTGCTCAATACGTGAGGAACAAGGCCCAAAAATAAGCTTATTCAGCGTTACATGAGTGCAATAATAAAGATTCTTTGCTTACCGAGGTCATAAACACACAGAAATCTCACACTGACAGATGGGAATCTTCAGAACAATACAATTCCTCAGCATAGATTAAAACAAGGAAGTGTAGCGCTTATTATATACAGGTTGAATCCAGATGAATATAAAGTCCATATCAAATCCGGGTGGAATAAGCAGTAAGAAATAAGTGTGACCAAAAGAGAAGATCTTCCACTGCTCCCAGTGACACACACAGCCTCTTATCGAACACGATTGACCCCCAATTCAGGCAGTCAAAGGTCAGGCTCAGCTAGAACCCCTCCCGGCAACAGCGGCCTCATGCATTCAGCGATGCATGCAGCTTAAAGAGAAAGGACACTCTCATGGTGCAGTATATTATTACAGAAAAAAATGTATTTAAACAAAAATCCACTCCAATCCCAAATATAGCGACGTTTTGCTCTGCTCTGTTGCGTGGTGACGTCACATACCATGGCTCCACCCAATGCGTTTCGTCATCAAAAAGACATCGTCAGGGGAATTCCCCAGCATACTCTCCAGCTACTCAGTACAAAAAGCCTATTCAAGCTTTATCCACATTTTAGGGTAAAAACAGGATTATGTTGTATACATTTGCACATAAAAGTAAATACATTTAAGAGCGGGCATGCCTTGAAGGTTTCCCCTTCCTTCCTAAAGGTACAACAATACGCCTGCTTTCAGTTTTTTTGCAGTAATGTTTGTTTTACTTATATTTGCAAATACATACAACAAAAAACCTCTGATTTCAACTTTAGTTGTTGAACCTGTTCAAAAAAGACTTTTTGTGCTGTCAAGCTGGAGAATGCGCCATATTGTCTTTATGCACCTTAGGGATACAATACAGTTATTTTCCTGTGGATACAGAGCACTGTGAAAGTTGTATTCCCTTTTCTACATAGAAAAGGAAATACTCAGACTGGAAGGTTACATTCTAGGATGTTTAAAAATATTTACATATGGATAATGAGCACTTAGAAACACTTGCTATTGTTTATTGCTTTCATCAGGTCACATGTGCCTCATTTTATTTCCATCTACATAACACAGTGTGAATTTAAAGCAAGGCGTCCAGTTTAACCACTTGCCACCTAAGTCAATTCTGGCACTCCTCTCCTACATGTGAAATTAATTTTATTTTTGCTAGAAAATTACTCAGAACCCCCTAACATTAAAAAAAAAAAAAAAAATTGCAGAGACCCTAGGAAATAAAATGGTGGTCGCTGCAATTTTTTATGTCACACGGTTTTTGCGCAGGAATTTTTCAAATGCAATTTTTTGGGAAAAAAATACTTTTTCATGAATTAAAAAACAAAACAAAAAAACACAATATTTGTATATTGAGAAAGATGATGTTACGTCAAGTAAATAGATACCTAACATGTCATGCTTTAAAATTGCAAACGCTTGTGGAATGGCGACAAACTACGTTACCTAAAAATCTCCGTAGAAGACGCTTTAACATTTTTTATAGGTTACCAGTTTAGAGTTACAGAGGAGGTCTAGTGCTAGAACTTTTGCTCTCGCTCTAACGATCGCAGCGATATCTCACATGTGTGGTTTAAACACCGTTTACATATGCGGGCGTGATCTACATATGGAGCACAAGGGGATGGGGGCGCTTTAACAATTGTTCATTTTTTTTATTGTTTATTTTTTATTTTTTTACACTTTCCCCTTAATTTTTTATATTTTGATTCCTTTTACAGTGAATTACATTGAATACTTTTATTCCTTTTACAGTGAAACCTCGGATTGCGAGGTTTTTGAATCCTGATTCAGTTTGCGAGCGTTGTCTTGCAAGACAAGCAGGATTTAAGCTGCTGGGATGTGCAGTACCGCATTTGGCCAGAGGCGCAGGGGCGCCAGTGACGCTCGGAGACACTGTGCCGCCAGGCTGTGCTGGGGGCAGGAGCTGCTGGCTCGGGCTCTCTGCTCTGCCCCTCCACTGGAGCGCCCGGCATTTATAGAGCTTTACCGGTATAGATACTATCAGCCATCCCATCAGGATACGGAGCATAGTGGAATTGCTTAACACTCCTAAGAGTATAGCAGCAAAACACTCACTAATTGCTAGAGGATCAGTACCAGCTGTGGCGCCCCTCCCAATGCAGCACCAGGGGCAGCTGCCCCCCCTGCCCCCCCCCCCCCCCCCCTTAGTCTTGGCCCTGCATTACATCTCTCCATGTGGCCAAAAATCAGTATTGCCCGTCTATAAATGACATTTATGTGTCTTTAGTGCTTTTCTCACTGGGGACTCTGAAATGGTACTTCCACTTTAAACCATAACAGTTTACAAGAACTTGTAGAACTGACTCGAACCCTGTTCTGGAAACCACCCCTGCTGCAGTCAGATGTAGCATTTCAAACAATATTCTGCCCGACATGAGTGGATTTTGTGGCCTGGGAGCAACAGGTCTGCTCTGTTGTGGCATAAAGCAGCCTGTACTTTCCAATGTCACTAGCCTGTTTAAAGTTGCTGGAATGATCGGATGGCATGACTCCCGAAGTGCGAAGCGTGGCCCTTCCAGCTGTTACTATTACTTTATTTAAAGTGGTTGTAAACCTCAGACATGAAATATGAACAAAGCACATCCCTCTATAGTGTGTACTTGTCTAAGTCTAGAGCACTGTCATTTCTGTCTGCTGCCTCCTTCCTCTGCTATCAAGATGAGTTTCTTCTGACAAGTTTTCCTGACACCAAGAGAAAAAAAAGGGGGGATCTCCAGCTGATTGGCAGCCTCAGCTCTGTTTCTGTGTGCTGCGTGAAAGGGGGTGTGTCTCTTCCGTCCAATCGGCTCTCAGACCTCTCCTCTCTGAGCTCTGCAGTGTGTAACTTCAGCTCTCCGCAGGGCCATCTTTAATATTGATTGGACCCTGGGCAAACACTTTTTTGAGCCCCGATTAGTTGGCAGAGGTTACAACGTATCATTACTGCACACTGACTGGCTGCTAGAGGTTATAGCACACATTACGGCTCACTGATTAGTTGCTAATGGTTACAGCACATGGCTCCTGCTTGTTGATTGGTTGCTAGAGATTACTGTACATCAATACTGCTCACTGATTGGTCGCTAGAGGTTACTGGACATCTTTACCACTCACTAATTGGTTGCTAGAGGTTACTGCACATTATTACTGCTCACTGATTGGTTGCTAGAGGTTAGTGCACATCATTACTGCTCACAGATTGGTTACAGCACATCATCTCCTCACTGCCTGCACACCATTGACTGGGGAGGTGAGGGGACCCATCAATAGACAGAAAACACCTAGGGATCCTAGGACTCCTGGGATCTGTGGCAGTGGTGTAGGGATGGGATTAGTTAGGAGGCAGTACACTGTGGCAAATTCTAAATCATGCAGAGCAAAGCTGGAAATCTTTGGCAAGTATGTAGTGAGGGGCGCAGCAATAGGGCAGAGCTGGGCAGCATTAGTAACAGCACTTCACACTGAGATATTGGGACACAGCACAGGACTAAATTTTCAAGGGACAAGGGAATATAAACCGGGATAGTTGGCAAGTATAAGGCAGCTGCTTTGGGCCCCACAACAATGACAGGGCAAAGGGCAACTGTCCCTTTTGCCCTGCCTTAAAGACGGCCCTGGCCCTCCCGGCCCCCCTTTTTTCTGGTATCTCAAACAAGCTTTATTAATTCAGCACTTTGAAAGGCTGGAGAAAAGAGAAGACAGCATATAATTTTTTATAGGAGGATTTGTTTCATCCCTGTGCAGAGGCCAATCACTGCACTGGGTATATGGAAGGGTTTACAACCACTTTAACAAGAACATACAGAAATAGCTGTACAAAGTTTCAAACAAAATAATACAGGTAAACATGCATTTCATCAGAAAAGTATTGTGGCTTTACAGAGCTTGTCTAGTGCTATATAAGTGACTTTTATTACATGCATTAGGTTTACCATGAAACCCTCTTGTCAAGCAAGATTACTTGCATTTATTATGTCCTCACCAGGGATCATTAACCATTTCTACTGCTTTTTGCAGCATCCCAGTTGCCTCACTTCCTGCTCTGGAGTGGCCTCTGCCGAGTCAGACCGGATCCTACGAACTCCAGATTGAAGTGCAGCCGAAACAACACCATCGTGCCCATTATGAGACAGAGGGCAGCCGCGGGGCAGTGAAAGCCTCTACCGGAGGGCACCCAATCATCCAGGTAAGTGAATAATTCGTGTATGTGTAGAAATGAAAATAGGAATACTGCAATCTTGTATCTGTTAATATCCAGGCCGAAAAACAAATGTGAATTATGTTAAGGTGATACTAAAGTCTCCAGGTTTTTTTCTTTTAAACTACCGTGTTTCCCTGAAAATAAGACCTACCTCGAAAATAAGACCTAGCGTTATTTTCCAGGAAGGCTGCACTATAAGCCCTACCCCGAAAATAAGCCCTAGTTTAAAATGCTTGTAAAATCCTATGATCCACTCTAATACAGTAGTATATAACGTACAATGTGTGTGTTTCTGTAATATAATTGCGGGGAAGAGAGCTCCGGCAGGTCACAGAAGCGCAGAGCGGCGCTTTAACGAAGGTATTTGGCACAATTATATTACAGAAACAAACACATTGTACATTATATACTACTGTAATAGAGTGGATTATAGGATTTTACAAACATTTTACACAGCGGATTCCTGTCAGGCAGGGAGGGAGAGGGGAAGAGAAGACAGAGAATTACATGGTAAGACCTACCCCGAAAATAAGCCCTACTGTGTCTTTTGTTGGCAAAATTAATATAAGACCCGGGCTTATTTTGGGGGGAAACACGGTAACAAACATGTCATACTTACCTGCGTTGTGTATTGGTTTTGCACAGAGCAGCCAGGATCCTCTTTTTATTGGGTCCCCCGCCGGCGCTTCTGGCCCCCCTCCCCCCCCGCTGAGTGCCCCCACAGCAAGCAGCTAGCTATTAGGGCACCCAAACCGAGGCACAGCTCTGTATGTATCTTTATGCTCGGTTCACACTGATGTGATGCAGGAAAGGCATAAGAATCGATGAGTTTACCGCATAGCAATCGCACTGTATTCATGCGATCTGCTTCAGGTGTCAGTTTAATCGACACCCCAAAAGCAGAAGCATTGGATCACATGGGTATGAACACCCATGCCATCTGATTCCAGTGCGGCAAAAAAAAAAAAACGTGCGTTTTTAGGTGCTGAACCTGCGTTTTACGATTGTAGTGTGTTTTGAGACCGCAGGCAGAATCACAGCAATAGATACAAGGAGACAGGTGCCTCTAGGTGTAGGATGTTGACAATTTTAATAGCACTTAATATTGGCAACTCACATTTGTGAAGTTAAAAATACAGCTCATCAAGTAATATGGTCCCAGCAAGGGGAGGGGTTCATCGGCAGACATTCCAGTCCTCCAGTTGCATCTTGGAGAAGCGCTGTGCTCACTGTATATCACCGTTGAATGGAAAGCCGGCTGTGTTGGGGAGGAGAGGTCAAAGTGAGGCTTGGAGCGCAGAGGTGGCGAGGAGGATGACGTCTCCAGTATGCGACGAGTTTGAAAAAGGAGCGCGGCTGCCGTACCACCCGCGGCGCGCATACTCGTGAAACACGTTGCATACCGGAGACATCATCCTCCTCGCCACCTCACCATCTGCTCTCCATGCCTCGCTTTGACTTTTCCCCACTGCAGCCGGCGGTGCTATATACCGTGATATACCGTATCGGTGACTTATCCTCTCGCAGCACGGTCACCAGAGGTTACCGGAAAGCTCCTGATGCATACTAGCGATCAGGAGCTTTCCAATCATGTGACCGCTGTGGCAGCCAATCACAGCAGTCACATGACCCGAATGTCCACCTCCTGGCTTTTGTGATTAATTCAGAATTTGCAGACTATAGGATCACATGAGGAAAATACACAGACTAGGTAAAAAGATTTGATATTAGGTTGATTTGAAGTTAGCCAGAATATTTTTTTTATTTCTCCTGTATGTTTTTGGTAGTGGAAATGTACATGTCTATACATATATATATATATATATATATATATATATATATATATATATATATATATATAATTATTTGATCATTAGCAGATTTTGTATGTTTGCCCACTTACAAAGAAATGAACGGTCTATAATTTTTTTATCACAGGGGTATTTTAAATGATAGAGACAGAATATCAGCCAAAAATCCAGAAAAAACACATAAAATAAATGCTATAAATTAAGTTGCAGTTCAGTGAGCAAAAAAAAGTATTTGATCCCCAAGCAAAACATGACTTAGTACTTAGTGGAGAAACTCTTGTTGGCAAGCGCAGAGGTAAGACGTTTCTTGTAGTTGGTGACCTGGTATGCTTTCTTGGCTGTCACTTGGAGTGACGTTTCAGCTCCCTCCATAAATTTTCTATGGGATTAAGGTCTGGAGACTAAGGCCACTCCATGACCTTAATGTGCTTCTTCTTGAGTCACTCCTTTGTTGCCTTGGGGGTATGTTTTGGGTCATTGTCATGCTGGAAGACCCAGGTTCTAGCCGAGGGAAGAAGGTTCTTATCCAAGATTTTACAATACATGGCCCCGTCCATTGGCCCCTCAATGCAGCAAAGTCGGCCTGTACGTTTAGCAGAGAAACAGCCCTAAACCATCATGTTTCCACCTCCCTGCTTGACTGTAGGGATGGTGTTCTTAGGGTCATAGTCAGCATTTTCCTTCCTCCAAACATGGCGAGTCAAGTTCATGACAATAATTTTGGTTTTATCTGACCACAGCACTTTCTCCCAATCCTTCTCTGAATCATTTAGAGGTTCATTGGCAAACTTCAGATAGGCCTGTACATGTGCCTTCTTGAGGAGGGGGACCTTGCGGGCGCTGCAGGATTTCAATCCATGACGGCATATTGTGTTACCAATGGTTTGTTTGGTGACTGTGGTCCCAACTGCCTTGAGATCATTCACAAGGTCCTCCCATCTAGTTCTGGGCTGATCCCTCACTTTTCTCATGATAATCCTTACCCCGTGAGTCGAAATCCTGCATGGAGCTCCAGACCGAGGGCGATTGATGGTTATTTTGTATTTCTTCTATTTTTGAATAATCGCTCCAGCAGTTGTCTCCTTCTCACTAAGCTTCTTGCTGATGGTCTTGTAGCCCATTCCAGCCTTGTACAGGTCTACAATCGTGTCCCTGACATCCTTTGACAGCTCTTTGGTCTTGCCCATGATGATGAGGTTGGAATGGAAGAAAGAGATTCTGTGGACAGGTGTCTTTTATAAACATAACGAGTTGTTGTTAGGAGCACCTTCTTACATTAACAGGACTAATCTGTGTACCACATGAGCACCTACTGTAGCCAGGCTGTAGGAGCCAGAATTATTGTTGGTTGGTAGGGTATCAAATACTATTTTACTCAATGAACTGAAACTCAATTTATAACATTTGTATCATGTGTTTTTGTTTTTCTGTCTCTATCATTTAGAACAGGGGTCTCCAAACTTTCCAAACAAGGGGCCAATTTACTATCCATCAGACTTTAGGGGGGGCCGGACTGTAGACATTGGGAGCAGAAAAGGTCCCAATGTCAGCAGGAAAAAACAATGCAACCATCTTTGGTGTCAGCGGCAGGAATTGTGCCCCAAAGTTGGTATCATTGGGAGGATTCATGCCCTATCACTGGTGTCATTGGGCACAATTGTTGGTGTCATTGGGAGGAATTGTGCCCATCGTTGATGTCAATGGGCCCAATTGTTGGTGTCTTTCTGGTGAATTGTGCCTCATTGTTCCTGTCAGTAGGAGAAATTGTGCACCATCAGTGGTGCCATTGGGCATAATTGTTGGTGGCTTTGGGCCATTAGGTCATTGGGAGGAATTGTGCCCCATTGTTGGTGTCATTGGGAGGAATTGTGCCCATTGTTGATGTCAATGGGCCCAATTGTTGGTGTCTTTCCGGTGAATTGTGCCTCGTTTTTGGTGTCAGTAGGAGGAATTGTGCACCATCAGTGGTGTCATTTGGCATAATTGTTGGTGGCTTTGGGCCATTAGGTCATTGGGAGGAATTGTGTCCCATTGTTGGTGTCATTGGGAGGAATTGTGCCCATCGTTGATGTCAATGGGCCCAATTGTTGGTGTCTTTCAGGTGAATTGTGCCTCATTGTTCCTGTCAGAAGGAGAAATTGTGCACCATCAGTGGTGCCATTGGGCATAATTGTTGGTGGCTTTGGATCATTAGGTCATTGGGAGGAATTGTGCCCCATTGTTGGTGTCATTGGGAGGAATTGTGCCCATTGTTGATGTCAATGGGACCAATTGTTGGTGTCTTTCGGGTGAATTGTGCCTCATTGTTGGTGTCAGTAGAAGAAATTGTGCACCATCAGTGGTGTCATTGGGTATAATTGTTGGTGGCTTTGGGTCATTAGGTCATTGGGAGGAATTGTGCCCCATTGTTGGTGTCATTGGGAGGAATTGTGCCCCCTCACTGGTGTTAGTGGAGGGAGAAATTATGCCCCATTGTTGATATCAGTGGATAAATTAGTGCCCATAGGGTCGGAAAAAAGCTAGCAAAGGGCCGTAATAGGCCCCAGGGCCACAGTTTGGAGACCACTGATTTAGAATACACCTACGATAAAAATTATGGACCCTTCATTTCTCTGTAAGTGGGCAAACTTACAAAATCTGCAGGGGATCAAATCATTATTTTCCCCACTGTATACCTGTGATATTGTCCCTCTAAGATTGTACTCGCAGCCACCGTCTGGTCGATCGATCTCACCTTTTTATGGAAGAAGAACTCCTGCGTGTTGGGTCTGCAGACTGCTGTCTGGTGTCTATAGTTAAATATACAGCCTCAGATGAAGTTCTGCTACTATCTGTTATCAGTCCTTCCTGCACCGCAGTACACTGATGGTGTATGATTGTATCCCCCCACCCCAGTTATATTCTGTCCAGAGTGAAGGGTGTAACAATGTCTGTCTCTTTTATGGCCATTTCCCCTCAGAAGAGCCAACTTGTGTGCTCTTTCCTTACTCATTACGTTCTTAAGAGCAAACAAAATGTGTTTGAGCGAACGGATGAACAAGCGCGTTATTGTCATTTGGAGAAAGTGGGCCTCCTGCACATTGAGACAGGTGTGTGCGGGATCGAGGGTGATGATAGGCCATTATTTACACAACGGCGGGGAGCCACTTTCCAGCGCACAGCCCAGGACGGCGTATACATTTCTTTGTTTAGACAGAAAAGCTGCTGACTTCCCTCCAGACCTTGATCTATAAATAATCCCTTCTGTTTATTTTCTCCTTCTTCTTCTTTAATGTTTTCTCTAGCAGCTAAAAACACCGTTTTCAAGTCACCAGGCTTGAGATTTCAGCCTAATTAAAGGTCCCTTTCCTGTGACTGTAACCACCGGTGACACAGTTTGTGTGACACGGACTACTAATTACAGGACAGACACCAGTCACACAGACAGACAAACTTACACAACACGTCTCAGCCTACTATGAGGAAGCCTCCCACCCCGGCTAAAAGTTTCACTGAGTCAAAAACATATTTGTGCGAGGAATTTCCTGCAAACCAAAAAAAGAAACCGGCCAAGTGACAGCAATAAACACGCATACAAATGTCTCTTTTTACAGTAATAAATAGTTTGGTTGGCTGGCATATCGGCCAACGTGCTTTGAGCTTCCTTAAAGCATAACTCTGAGATAAGCAAATGTTTTTTTTTAAATACAAGGGGCATGTGTACTCTTACTTGAACCTTTGTGTGTTTTGTGTATTTCTTCCAGATCTGTGCAATAATTCAATTGAAAGCGTTTTGCTTTGTGTAGGAGTTTCCTGAATTAAAGACCAGCCACTGCTGTTCTTTCTCCTTGTGCAGGGTGACTGGTCTTGTCTCCACCCCCTCCTGTTGTTTCTATAGGCAGCCTGTAGTGGGTGGAGCTTGCTGGGTCCCTCCCACAGCTCTGCAGGGTGACTGGTCGTGTCTCCACCCCCTCCTGTAGTTTCTATAAGCAGCCTGTAGTGGGCGTGGCCTGCTGGGTCCCTCCCACAGCTCTGCTCTCTCTCCTTGTGCAGGGTGACTAGCCTTGTCTCCACCCCCTTCAGTTTCTATAGGCAGCCTGTAGTGGGTGGAGCTTGCTGGGTCCCTCTCACAGCTCTGCCGGGTGACTGGTCTTATCTCCACCCCCTTCTGTAGTTTATATAGGCAGCCTGTAGTGGGTGGAGCCTGCTGGGCCCCTCCCACAGCTCTGCTTTCTCTCTTTGTGCAGGGTGACTGGTCTTGTCCCCGCCCCCTCCTGTAGTTTCTATAGGCAGCTTGTAGTGGGTGGAGCTTGTTGGGTCAGCTGCTGGTTTTCCAGCATGCATGTCCGACAGAAGCCAGCTGAACGGCCTGTTGGAAAGACCGACATGCACAAAGGCCGAATGTCGGCTGTTTTTTTTTTTAACTGGCTGTTGTCTCCCGACATTCAGCCGTGTACAGGGGCTTTAGTCACGTGCTAACAATCCCATAAATTTAGATTAAAACAGATTTCTCGTTTGCAAAATTCAAGATTAGGATCATGTGGTAATACCTAAAGGAGAAGTCCAGCCTGGGCTCGTTTGGCTGGGCCCCTCCTATGCAGTGGCGGTGCGTCCAAAAGGACGCACAGGCGCCGCCCCCTCTCTCCTGCCACCCCCCCTCTAGCACCAATAGATAGATTCGTGCATTGCATGAATCTATGGCACCGCTGCCACCCCCTATTCAGGTGGCTGGTCCCTTTTTGGGCACAGTGGCTGCGATTGATGGTACAGCGAGGCTGCAATTGATGGGGTTTTTTTCCGAATTTTTCATTTCGTTTGCGCCCCCCAAAAAATTTGAGCACCAGCCGCCACTGCTCCAATGGGTCACAAGAGTGCAATTCGTTTTTGCACTCCTGTGACCCGTTTTCATCAGAGAGCGGACTGAAGTCCGCTCTCTGCTGAAGTCACAAAAATCAGTCCAGGCACCGCGTCATCCCAATAATAATGTCTGGATCCGGCAGGTGCCTGGACTGATGCTCTCTGTGAGCCAATAAGAGCCTGAGACGTCCGCTCCCCGCCCCTTCACAGCTCCAATGACCGCGAGGGGGGGGGGGTGAGAGCGGAGAGACCCTGACTGACAGTCAGCAGCTTTCTGCTCAGGGAGCTGAGAGAACTGAGCCATCGGCGGTGTTCGATCGCTCGGTTCTAAGTGCAGAGGCGGCGGGGGGGGGGGTTTGGACAGAGGCAGCATCGGATCGAAGTATGATTCTGGGATTAAAAAAAACAAAAAATATTTCTCTTTTAATCAAAACCCGTGCCAGTCTTGTGCATGCTTTCAGATCTTTACTGCCACAAATAAATAAAATAAATAAAGAACATCTTGGTGGATTATAAGATCCCATCTCACCCAGAATGCCGGCAGGCTGAGACGACGTCCATTTCATGTTTTTTTTATTTTTTTTACGTGTAACTTGATGTTCACATCCTCAGTCTTATCTTGCAGTTGACATAAGTGGAGTCGCTTCCTTTGCTTTGTTTCCAAGCCGCAGTCAGGTGTGTGGCTAACGTAAGGCTCAAGTCTTGAACAATGCAGATTTTGGGTGGTGGTTACAGCCTGGCACGAAAATCTGCATCTTGCCTGGAAATCGTGCTTTGCCAGTGCCAGGTGAATCTGACCCCTTTTTTTTTTTGGTAGCATGTAAAGAGCGAGGCCAAGTGTTGCGTGTTGTGTGTGTTTATTTAAAGCCATTTAGGAGCAGCATGCAGCACATCAGAACAAGAGATGTGGCTGAACACCGGAAAGCCTATTAATTTCCTCTTTCTTCTCTGAGAAGTTTGCAAACAGCCGTCTTTTAGGTGGCACTGCAAATGTAAGGAAGGAAGTAACCTTGAAGGAGAAAGGACAGAGCTGCTATATGTAGCGTTTACATGGAGACCAGTTCATGTTTATGTTGTCTCCGGTGCCTTGCTGTGTCGCGGATCTCCCCATTGGTTGTGTAGATTTTTATACTACTTTAGTCTTTTGCCAAACACGATGAGTTGTAATCCATCAACCTATTACAGGGCTCAGAACTTCAAGTCCCGGGCTACCAGCCAGGCCTTAAAAGACCTTCTGCCTTTACAACCACTTTATCTTTATTCATTCTCTACAATAAGATAAAAAGCCTTGTTCGGCAGCCCCCCTAATACTTACCTGAGGTCCCTCTCTGTTAAGGTGAACAGATTTTTAAAATGAAATCCGGGGACATATTTTTTTTTTTTTATTGGTAAACAGTATTTTATAAGCATATTTTCCTCAAAAGATATATGCAGTGCATGTGTTTATTTATTTATTTATTATTTATTTCAGGTACTTATATAGCGCCGTCAATTTACGCAGCGCTTTACATATATATATATATATATTATACATTCACATCAGTCCCTATACCCTCAAGGAGCTTACAATCTAAGGTCCCTAACTCACATTCATACCTATACTAGGGCCAATTTAGACTGGATCCAATTAACCTACCAGCATGTCTTTGGAGTGTGGGAGGAAACCGGAGTACCCGGAGGAAACCCATGCAGACACAGGGAGAACATGCAAACTCCAGGCAGGTAGTGTCGTGGTCGGGATTCGAACCAGCAACCCTTCTTACTGCAAGGCGAGAGTGCTACCCACTGCACCACTGTGCCGCCCAGTTTATGGAATGATTGTATAATATATATGTTATTTCTCACATTTCCTCCATGAGATTAAAAAAAAACGATATGTCTTAGAAATTTTTGAGATATAACTAGCAAATGTTATGAAGATAAGATAGAGAAAAAACAGAGTGCAGAGTTCAGGAGTGCGTTACATAAAGAATACAGGGCTCAGCTATGCCTATATATGCAGCCTCACCAGTGCCATCTATGCAGCCTGATCAGTGCCCATCTATGCAGCCTCACCAGTGATATCTATGCAGCCTGATCAGTGTCCATCAATGCAGCCTCACCAGTGATATCAATGCAGCCTGATAAGTGTCCATCTATGCAGCCTGATCAGTGCCCATCAATGCAGCCTCACCAGTGCCATCTATGCAGCCTGATAAGTGTCCATCTATGCAGCCTGATCAGTGCCCATCTATGCAGCCTCACCAGTGATATCTATGCAGCCTGATCAGTGTCCATCAATGCAGCCTGATAAGTGTCCATCTATGCAGCCTGATCAGTGTCCATCAATGCAGCCTCACCAGTGATATCAATGCAGCCTGATAAGTGTCCATCTATGCAGCCTGATCAGTGCCCATCAATGCAGCCTCACCAGTGCCCATCTATGCAGCCTCACCAGTGTCCATCTATGCAGCCTGATCAGTGCCCATCTATGCAGCTTCACCAGTGCCATCTATGCAGCCTGATAAGTGTCCATCTATGCAGCCTGATAAGTGTCCATCAATGCAGCCTCACCAGTGCCCATCTATGCAGCCTCACCAGTGCCCATCTATGCAGCCTCACCAGTGTCCATCTATGCAGCCTGATCAGTGCCCATCTATGCAGCTTCACCAGTGCCATCTATGCAGCTTCACCAGTGCCATCTATGCAGCCTGATAAGTGTCCATCTATGCAGCCTGATAAGTGTCCATCAATGTAGCCTCACCAGTGCCCATCTATGCAGCCTCACCAGTGTCCATCTATGCAGCCTGATCAGTGCCCATCAATGCAGCCTCACCAGTGCCATCTATGCAGCCTGATCAGTGCCCATCTATGCAGCCTGATCAGTGCCCATCTATGCAGCCTCACCAGTGCCATCTATGCAGCCTGATAAGTGTCCATCTATGCAGCCTGATCAGTGCTCATCTATGCAGCCTGATCAGTGCTCATCTATGCAGCCTGATCAGTGCCCATCAATGCAGCCTCACCAGTGCCATCTATGCAGCCTGATCAGTGCCCATCAATGCAGCCTCACCAGTGCCATCTATGCAGCCTGATCAGTGCCCATCTATGCAGCCTGATCAGTGCCCATCTATGCAGCCTGATAAGTGTCCATCTATGCAGTGTGATCAGTGCCCATCTATGCAGCCTGATCAGTGCCCATCTATGCAGCCTGATCAGTGCCCATCAATGCAGCCTCACCAGTGCCATCTATGCAGCCTGATCAGTGCCCATCTATGCAGCCTGATCAGTGCCCATCAATGCAGCCTCACCAGTGCCATCTATGCAGCCTGTTCAGTGCCCATCTATGCAGCCTGATCAGTGCCCATCTATGCAGCCTGATCAGTGCCCATCAATGCAGCCTTACCAGTGCCCATCTATGCAGCCTGATCAGTGCCCATCTATGCAGCCTGATCAGTGCCCATCTATGCAGCCTGATCAGTGCCCATCTATGCAGCCTCACCAGTGCCATCTATGCAGCCTGATCAGTGCCCATCTATGCAGCCTGATCAGTGCCCATCTATGCAGCCTGATCAGTGCCCATCAATGCAGCCTTACCAGTGCCCATCTATGCAGCCTGATCAGTGCCCATCTATGCAGCCTGATAAGTGTCCATCTATGCAGCCTGATCAGTGCTCATCTATGCAGCCTGATCAGTGCTCATCTATGCAGCCTGATCAGTGCCCATCAATGCAGCCTCACCAGTGCCATCTATGCAGCCTGATCAGTGCCCATCAATGCAGCCTCACCAGTGCCATCTATGCAGCCTGATCAGTGCCCATCTATGCAGCCTGATCAGTGCCCATCTATGCAGCCTGATAAGTGTCCATCTATGCAGTGTGATCAGTGCCCATCTATGCAGCCTGATCAGTGCCCATCTATGCAGCCTGATCAGTGCCCATCAATGCAGCCTCACCAGTGCCATCTATGCAGCCTGATCAGTGCCCATCTATGCAGCCTGATCAGTGCCCATCAATGCAGCCTCACCAGTACCATCTATGCAGCCTGTTCAGTGCCCATCTATGCAGCCTGATCAGTGCCCATCTATGCAGCCTGATCAGTGCCCATCAATGCAGCCTTACCAGTGCCCATCTATGCAGCCTGATCAGTGCCCATCTATGCAGCCTGATCAGTGCCCATCTATGCAGCCTGATCAGTGCCCATCTATGCAGCCTGATTGGTGCCCATCTATGCAGCCTGACCAGTGTCCATCAATGCAGCCTGACCAGTGTCCATCAATGCAGCCTGACCAGTGTCCATCAATGCAGCCTGACCAGTGTCCATCAATGCAGCCTGACCAGTGTCCATCAATGCAGCCTTGCCAGTGGCCATCCAATGCAGCCTCACCAGTGCCCATCTATGCAGCCTCACCAGTGCAGGGGATCAGAGAGGAGAGCCAGCCCGATCATCTCACAGGTCAGCGTCGCCCGCTGTGACAGCTTTAATTTGAATCGCTGGGCGTCCGCTGTCACACAAGTCCCGGCACCTGGATCGGCTCCTGGCGTATGACAAATGTCAAATGACAAATGACAAATGTGCTGTCTATCAAAGAAACCAAACCAGGAGGCCCACAAACCACTTGTGTGGAGCTCCACTTTCTGTCACTCTGCTTTCTCCTTCTAATAGCAGGTTCCTTGCCAGCATGTGGACCTATTGGCTCACACTCTGGGCTCTGCATTACAGGGAATTGCAAGAGGCTTAAAGTATAACTAAAGACCAAAACTTTTTTTTTCAGTTTTAGACAGAGTGAAGAGGAATTAGAACCTCTGTCAGTTTTTATTGTAGTCTGTGCCCCCCCCCCACTAAGGAGATTCACTCCCCTCTACTTGTCCTGTTTATCATTATCATTGAAAGTGAAAGTAAAAGAAAATCCCAAATTTTGGGTTGCCCCAGAAAAGTAATAGAGGGGAAATCTTTTAATGGGGACACTAGTTTTGCTGACCTGGAAGGGATTCCCTTAATTTGCAGGGATTTCCTCTCACTTCCTGTTTGGCTATGGGACAGGAAGTGAAGAGAATTCTCCCCAATAGGACACAGATGGTGAAACATATTTTTTTTAACAGGGGTTATTTATAACTAGGGTTGCCACCTTTTCTTCAAGTCAAACCCGAACACTTTAGCGGCGCACGGCTTTTTTTTTTTTTTAAGTATAAACTATATATATATTTTGCAATTAAATAACATTTCTAATCATATGAAGTTAATCACAAAAGCCCCCCTTTACATCAGAGTCCACAGAGTTCCACTTTTACATCTGAATCTGCAGAGTTCCCTTTCACTGCAATGGGGGACTCTGCAGACTCTGATGTAAGGGAGAACTCCTCTGGGGACTCTAACATAAGGGATGCTCTGGGAACCCTGATTTAAGGGAGAACACTGAGAATGGAGAGGACTCTGATGTAAGGGGGAACACTGTGGCCTCTGGTGTAAAGGGGAACTATGATGCACGGGGTGCTCTGAGAACCCTGATTTACCTTAGTGTACTCAGAGGCAGGAGAGAGAATGATTAATGATGAATGGTGAGCTCACTCACCCCCCTCATCTAGATGTATCTGAGGCTGCTGGACTTCACATTTCTGGCCCCCGCTTTCCTTTTCTGAGGAGTGTGGGCAGACACAGGGGGGTAGGGGTGGGGGGAAGTGGAGCAGATCGAGCCCTCTCTCTTCTCCTGTCTGTGTTGCAGGGGGGGCGGGGATTGTTTGTGCTGGCTTTGGGCAGCGTGAAAGAGAGAGTAACAGACACTGTCGGTTTCGACAACTGCAGCCAGCAACCCTGCTAGGAAGCCATAGTCCTGGCTGAACCATGTGTCCAGGTATCAGGCAGTCTTAAACCCAGACGCATGATTCCAAACCCGAACTGTCCGGGTGAAGGTGGCAACCTGTCAGAAACCATGAAATCAGACCGAGACAGAAGTACAGTTAAATCACACTTGTTTAATAATAAAAGTAAAAAGAACAAACGTAGTCAAAACATAGCCAGAGTTCAGTAACCAGAACGGGTAGTCAGCCAAGCCAGAAGTCAGGGATCAATGTAGTGGAACAGCAAGTAGGGTCTGGAGCCAGAAGGGATATCAGCAAAGCCAGTCTTTAAACAGGATCGCAGGAGATAGTCTCTGTGATGTTGACCAAGGCGAAGGCAGAGCTCCTCTGGACTGGACGGCTTAAGTAGGCAGGACTGACGAGCAGGATATCATCAACAGCTGAGTAACTGTGGAGAGATAGGAGCTGGCAATTAGCTGACAGCTGAGCGGCCAGCTCAGAGAAGGAAGGGCTGAGCCCAGCCCTGACACAACCCTAGTTATAACCCTCCCTTATTCTATCTAAAATGAAATAAAAACATTGCCTGTAGTTCTACTATATTACCAAATTAAATTTGAGTATTTACAGTGCTTCCATTAAAAAAATACATCTGATGAATCAATTAATAAATACAGAATTGCTTTCATTTGTGTCATTCATATCACCCTGGAGTTCAGCTTTAAGCCTAATACCAGAAGACCCAACTCCCTTCTTGAAGGCCAGCTGTTGAACCTTATAAACAGGACAAGCTTTGGTCTCTCCCGGGTGTTTGCTACTTTACCAACCAATATTTGTGAATATCACATGCAACTGATTCCAGTTTTGAATCCATAGTCCGTTTTGTGCGCTTGGCAATATTTTCTAAGGTTAGAGCCAGTTTCCAGTAGTTCTTATTTGCTAGAGAAAAAAATGTCCAAAGTATATACACAGAAACTGACCATATGGCAGTTCACGATTTCCTCCAGTTATTTGCTATAGATTGCAATAATGTGTAGATCCTGACCATAGGTCATTCCGCTTCATCCTTGAGTTTAGAAGAACTTGTTTGAAATTGCAGATCTTATCTCACTGATAAATCTATGCAGAAACCACATGTTTTATTCCCACTAAATGTGCCGTTTGTGAATTGTGTGGTATTTCAAAGGTAACCCTATGCTTTAGAACGAGGGTGGGCAACCTTTCAGATGTTGAGATCTACCTGGACAACATGGAGGAAATCAAAGATTCCCAGGTAGGGGGGTGCTCTTTTTAAAAATATGCCCCCCCATAGCAGTGTTCTCTGTCCCTCTTCACATCACCCCCACTGTAGTGTCCTTTGCCCACCCCCCCACCGCCATAACAGTGTCCTGTGCCCCCTGCACATCACCCCAACTGTAGTGTCCTTTGCCCCTCCCCCCGCCATAACAGTGTCCCGTGCCCCCCTGCACATCACCCCCCACTGTAGTGTCCTTTGCCCCCTCCCCCACCGCCATAACAGTGTCCTGTGCCCCCCTGCACATCACCCCCCACTATAGTGCCCTTGGCCCCCCTTTACAACACCCCCATGTAGTGTCCTCTGCCCCCCTCCCCCATAGCAGTGTCCTGTGCCCCCCCTTAAAGCAGTATCCACTGCTCCCCCTTCACATGCCCCCCCCCGCACTGTAGTGTCCTCTGCTCCCCCTATAGCAATTTCCTCTGTCCCCCTTTACATGACCCCCCCCCCCCCCGCCAATTGTAGTGTCCTATTCCCCTCTGTCCCCTTCACATCACATTCCCCCCACTGTAGTGTCCTGTGCGCTCCCCCCCTCCATATTGTCACGTGCCTTCTGCCCCCTTCACATCACCCCTCCCTGTAGTGTCCTGTGCCCCCCCTAACCAGTGTCCTCTCTCCCCCTCACACACATCTCTCCCACTGTAGTTTCTCCTGTCCTCCCATCAAGTACTACCAAAGACCGGACTTTATAGGCCAGGAAACAATAGAGAAAAAAACAATATAAATAATCACATTTATTGAAAGAATACAAAATACAGACATAATCTTCAAAAAGAGTAAAAACCATTATATATATGCATCTGTGTTATTAGTGCAGTGAGCCCTTGTGCGTCTACACGTTTCGCCGTCAGGCTTCTTCAGGACACGTCCAAGGTTCAAAGACGTAACAGATGAGAGAACGAATCTCTCTATCTTAAATTGGAATGCGCTATAATATACACCCATGACCTAGGTGAGCGACGAATTTGTCAAAATTCTGAATAGTAAGCAAGCTTCAGATTTTCTGAACAGGGGCAGGCAAAACCCTACACTCCATGCATGTATGAGGCCAGTGGAGCAACATTAACGTCCAACATATAGAGGGGAAAAACGCCCCTTAATAGAATTCAACAATGCTCATGGCTAGTAAAGCCTGAATTAGTACGCTGTACATGGAGGATGAGGTATGGGAATGTGCCCCTGGGAGACAGCTGGGTGCTGCACACCTTAATGTGTCAGTGTATGTCAGGTAGGTGAGTGTAATGGTCAGTGTATGTCAGGTAGGTGAGTGTAATGGTCAGTGTATGTCAGGTAGGTGAGTGTAATGGTCAGTGAATGTCAGGTAGGTGAGTGTAATGGTCAGTGTATGTCAGGTAGGTGAGTGTAATGGTCAGTGAATGTCAGGTAGGTGAGTGTAATGGTCAGTGTATGTCAGGTAGGTGAGTGTAATGGTCAGTGAATGTCAGGTAGGTGAGTGTAATGGTCAGTGAATGTCAGGTAGGTGAGTGTAATGGTCAGTGTATGTCAGGTAGGTGAGTGTAATGGTCAGTGTATGTCAGGTAGGTGAGGTAGGTAACACATGCCCGGTGCTGGGCTCGGACTTCGGGCTGAAGCCCTTGTTTTTTTTTGCCACCTAGCAACTCCCCTGCCTCCACTATTCCTTTTATTGGCTATTGAAATTTACAAATGCAGCAATTTAGAATTTGGATGAAAGGTTTAACACTGGGAAACACTTTTTTAAATGATAAATAGTGCATTTTCTATACAACTATATAAATCAGACCAAAATGAGGGACAAACGAAGGGGAAAGAGGGACAGATGGACATTGCTCCAAATCAGGGACAGTCCCTCGAAATCAGGGACAGTTGGGAGCTATGGGGACAGTCCCTCAAAATCAGGGACAGTTGGGAGCTATGGGGACAGTCCCTCAAAATCAGGGACAGTTGGGAGCTATGTGATTGTCTCATGGTGGCACCTAGTCAGAAATAAAGAATTTTCCCCCCGATAAAACTTTTTGAAAATTCTGTTGTTATTGGAAAGATTAAAAAGTCATTTTTCACTCTCTGACTAGCAGCCCTCACACACCTCCACAGGAGCTGGGAATTTGGCAAGTATGAATGAAGTTAAAGATGACTGCTCCTGGATACTTATATATAATCCCTTCTCAGTCCGTAATCAATGGCTGAAATCACCGAACAAATTAGCATCTTGTTTACCCAACTCACGTAAGGTAGCAAACAAGAAAGGTCCCCTTGTGTGGAATTTTTTTTCAGGAGATGAGTGTTCAACTGCCAGGGCGCCCCTCCTTCTCCCCAGTCACAGACCGGATCACGTCTGGTCAGGGTTATAATATCAGACTAATTATGCAAAAAGATTAAGAAAACGTTTTAGCAGAAAAAAAAAAAAAAATAGGATCTTTAAATCCCAAAATAGGGGATGGAAAGGCAGACATTACGTCTGGCTTTTCTTTGCTTGTGTGGCAAATGTGACTCAGGGCTCTTGGTTTAGCTCCAGCTCAAACTGTGTAGTCTTTATAGAGGGTTTTATTGTGAACAGGGCACCTTATTTTTTTTTTTTTTTTTTACGGAAATAATTTCCTTCCCAGGTGTTTGCTGTATTATAAAGCAGGTTCTTGATGCTGAAAAAGGTGTTCGTTTTGTATAAATCCAAGCTTTGCTGTAAAGAAATCGTGTATTTTTCTCTTATTTATTTTTCTTTTGGGAATAGCCCCGTAGGCTCCTGGAGGTTCAGCCATTAGCAGAGTACAGGTGTCTTTTGTTTGGTGCTCTGCTCTATGCACCAGATCCTAGGCAGGTGGAGTGAGAAGAGATGATGACAAACGGCCTCCTATACAGCCTGTATGTATCACCTGCTCTCTTGAAGTGCCTATTCAAGCTTCAACCATTACTCATACAAGTAGGGTTGCCACCTCATCCCTTTAAACCCGAACACATATGAATTACACAGGTTCTGTGGCTGATTAAGGTGGTAATTAAACTCACTTGGTGCCTTATCTGCATTAAACTAGCCTTAGAACCTGTGTAATTCATATGTGGTCGGGACGAGGTGGCAACTCTACATACAAGCAATCCTTTTAGCTCGGTACACACGGATCAAAAACTGACCTTCTCAGTAGGAACCAGACAACTTTTGGTCCATGTGTACAGCTGTGGCCAAAAGTTTTGAGAATGGCACAAATATTCATTTTTACAAAGTCTGCTGCTTCGGTTTCCATGATGGCAATTTGCATATACAGTACTTCAGATAGGGTTGCCACCTCATCCCTTTAAACCCAAACACATATGAATTACACAGGTTCTGAGGCTAATTTAATTCAGACAAGTCACCAAGTGAGTTTAATTACCACCTTAATCAGCCACAGAACCTGTGTAATTATTATGTGTTTGGATTTAAAGGGATGAGGTGGCAACCATAACTTCCAGAATGTTAGGAAGAGTGATCAGATGAATTGAAATTAATTTCAAAGTCCCTCCTTGCCATGAATATGAACTTAATCCCGTAAAAAAGATTTCCACTGCATTTGTGAAGAAGGCTTCTGGGTGCTCAAAGAAGTTCAGCAAGCTCCAGGACCGTCTCCTACAGATGATTCAGCTGTGGGATCGGTGGCACCACCAGTGCAGAGCTTGCTCAGGAATGGCAGCAGGCGGGTGTGAGGACATCGGCACGTACAGTGAGGAGAAGACTTTTGGAGGATGGCCTGGTGTCAAGAAGGGCAGCAAAGAAGCCACTTCTCTCCAGGAAAAACATCAGGGACAGACGGATATTCTGCAAAAGGTACAGGGATTGGACTGCTGAGGACTGGGGGAGAAACTGGGGTTTCTCTGATGAATCTCCTTTCCGATTGTTTGGGGCATCCGGGAAAAATCTTGTCTGGAGAAGAAAAGGTGAGCACTACCTTCAGTCCTGTGTCATGCCAACAGTAAAGCATCCTGAGACCATTCATGTGTGGGGTTGCTTCTCAGCCAAGGGAGTGGGCTCACTCACAATTTTGCTTAAGAACACAGCCATGAATATAAAATGGTACAAAAACATCCTCCGAGAGCAACTTCTCCCAACCATCCAAGAACAGTTTAGTGAGGAACAATGCCTTTTCCAGCATGATGGAGCACCTTGCCATAAAGCAAAAGTGATCATCAAATGGCTTTAGGAACAAAACATTGAAATGTTGGGTCCATGGCCAGGAAACTCCCCAGACCTTAATCCCATTGAGAACTTGTTGTCAATCCTCAAGAGGCAAATTCCAAGCATTGATTATGCAAAAATGGGTTGCCATCAGTCAGGATGTGGCCCAGAAGTTGATGACAACATGCCAGGGAGAATTACAGAGGTCTTGAAAAAGAAGGATCAATACTGCAAATATTGGGGGTTATTTACGAAAGGCAAATCCACTTTGCACTACAAGTGCACTTGGAAGTGCAGTCGCTCTAAATCTAAAGGGGTAGATCTGAAATGAGGGGAAGTTCTGCTGATTTTATCATCTAATTATTATTATTATACAGGATTTATATAGCGCCAACAGTTTACGCAGCGCTTTATAATATAAAAGGGAGACAATACAGTTATAATACAAGAAGATACAGGAGGATTAAGAGGGCAATGCTCAGAAGAGCTTACAATCTAATAGGGTGGGGCAGGTTGCACAAAATGTTGTAACTGTGGAGAATGAGCTGATGGAAGTGGTAGAGGATTAGTTGGAGACGTGATAGGCTGTTCTGAAGAGATGAGTTTTCAGGGATCGCCTGAAGGTAGCAAGAGTAGGGGATAGCCTGACCGGTGGAGGTAATGAGTTCCAGAGGATGGGAGAGGCTCTGGAGAAATCCTGGAGACGAGCATGGGAGGAGGAGATGAGAGAGCTTGAGAGTAGGAGGTCTTGAGAAGAGCGGAGAGAGCGATTTGGGTGATATTTGGAGACAAGATTGGTGATGTAGCTCGGGGCAGAGTTGTGAATTGCTTTGTATGTTGTGGTTAGTATTTTGAATTTAATTCACTGGGTGATTGGGAGCCAGTGTAGGGATTGGAGGAGAGGGTTGGCAGACACTGAGCGGTTGGTAAGGTGGATAAGTCTGGCAGCAGCAAGTCTTCGCAGTCAGCAGTCATCTGCTGGAGTATTACAAGTTACAGCAAGCCTTAAAAAGCTATCTGGAGGAGCAGTAAGTAGACTGAATGGAAAGGACAAATTCCAAGAGCCAATGTACCTAAGGCTTGGCCATACATGGGTGATTTTTTTTTTCGCCATTCAATCAGTGGGTTGAGTGGAAAAAAGTGACCTCATTCAAATTTGATGTGGATGGGGGAATCCTCCTCTCTGTTTCATTTTATTCTGATGATGAGGAGACTCCCCCGCCGTCAGAATACACAGATCAGGGCTGTAGCCTATTGCCTATGGCCGGGGCATATTAACCGCAAGGCAAACTAGGCGTTTGCCTGGGGCGGCATTTTTTAGGGGGGCAGTGTCTGTACTGGGATGATATACAGCTGCAGACATCACTCCGGTACTGTTCTTTTAGAGCCAGTGGTCGGCTCTCTTTTTATATGTCAGAAACCATGAAAACAGACTGAGAAAGAAGTACAGTTAAATCACACTTGTTTATTAATAAAAAATAAATAAAACAAACATAGTCAAAACATAGCCAGAGTTCAGGAACGAATAGTCAGACAAGCCAAACGCCAGGGAGCCGGAGATGAGCGTAGTAAAACAGCAAGCAGGATTCGGAGCCAGAAGGGATGTCAGCCAAGCAAGTCTTTTAACAGGAATGCAGGAGAGCGTCTCTGTGATGTTGACCAAGGCGAAGGCAGAGATCCTCTGGCCTGAAGTAGGCAGGACTGACGAGCAGGATATCATCAACAGCTGAGTAACTGTGGAGAGAGATGGGAGCTGGCAATTAGCCGACAGCTGAGCGGCCAGCTCAGAGAAGGAGGGGCTGAGCCCAGCCCTGACATAATAGCAATTTAGAGCAGCTTACTAGCCGCTCAATTGCTATTTCAAGCAGCAGGAGCAGACGTCCCCCCCCCCCACACACACACTTCCACTGCTTTCCCACTGGACAGCCAAGCAAAGCCAGGATCAGTAAGACCCCTCTCTGGTGGCGCTTTGCAGACGCTAAAAATAGTGCCTGCAAAGCGCCCTGAAACAGCGCTACAGTCTCCGAGGGCTTTCACACTGGAGCGGTGCGCTGGCAGGATGCTAAAAAAACTCCTGCAAGCAGCATCTTTGGAGCGGTGAAGGAGCGGTTTATACACCGAAATCAATGGGGCAGCGCGGTTATACCGCCGGCAGCGGAGCTTTGCGGGCGGTTTTGACCCTTTTTCGGCCGCTAGCAGGGGTTAAAACTGCCCCGCTAGCGGCCGAATAGCTCAGCTAAAATGACGGTAAAGCGGCGCTAAATATAGCCCCGCTTTACCGCCGACATCCCCACCTCTCCAGTGTTAAAGGGGCCTAACAGTAAACTGGAAGCAATGACATCACTTCTGGTTTACTTGGGAACCATCGGCGCCAGTTTTGAAAAATCGAAAAGCATTCAAAAACATCGATCTCTGTGTTTTGAATGTTTTTAACTCCATAAAGAGGACCTGTCACTTGCCTATTGCTGTCACAAGGATGTTTACATTCCTTGTGACAGCAATAAAAGTAATTGAAAAAATAAAGCAAAAGTGTAAAAAAATATATATATATATATTTTTTTTCAATTAATAATTTACTTATTTATTTATTGTTTACACTGTTGCTTTATTATGATGCTGTTTGTTCACTAAGGTTCTCTAACAAACCTCTGAGGCCACACAGGTGGACTCTATTTACTAATTAGGTGACTTCTGAAGACAATTGGTTCCACTAGATTTTAGTTAGGGGTATCAGAGTAAGGGTCGGTTCACACATGGGCAACACGACTTTAGCGCGACTTTGTACCGCGACTTCAACGCGGCTTCAGCGCGACTTTAGCGCGACTTCAGCGCGACTTCGGCAAATTACGAGGCGACTTGAAGTCGCCTCCATGACAGGCGACTTCGCCTGTGGCCAATCACCTCTCTGGGAGGGAGGGGGGGAGGGAGGGGTTTTCTCTGCAAAGTCGCTTGACTTTACAGAGAGATCCGACTTGCAGGCGACTTACATTGAGTTGAATGGGTACAAGTCGCCTACAAGTCGGATAGAAGTAGTACAGGAGTCTTTTCTGAAGTCGGAGCGACTTCAGTAGTGTCAATTAAGACGCTCCCATTGCCTACCATGTTAACCTAAATGCAAAGCGACTTGGGGCGACTTGGGGCGACTTGAGGGCGTACAAGTCGGATCCCAAGTCGCCCCAGTGTGAACCGACCCTAAAGGGGGCTGAATACAAATGCCCCCCCCCCCCCCCCCCCCCACTTCTCAGATATTTATTTGTAAAAGATTTTAAAAACCATTTATCATTTTCCTTCCACTTCACAATTATGTGCCACTTTGTGTTGGTCTGTCACATAAAATCCCAATAAAATACATTTACGTTTTTTGGTTGTAACATGACAAAATGTGGAAAATGTCAAGGGGTATGAATACTTTTTCAAGGCGCTGTAGGAGTCCTGTCACAGATTCGGCTGATCGGTCCTTGAGATCTCTGCTGCGTTCGTCTACTCCCATGCTGGAAGCAGTAATCCAAACGTTTGCCAATATGTGCAGAATGCAGATGAATGAAAGGACTATTTTTGCTTCTTTTTTTTTATTTATCTTTTGTCTGTGGGCAGCTTTGGACTATTTCTGCCTACAGATGAAAAGGAGAAAGTTATCAGACCTGTCAGCTCACTACTCCTGACAAGTTGGCACTGGGACTGTCTGCGGGGTGTTTGCTCTTCCTCCTCTCATACATAACCATAAACTGGAAAGCTTGTAAAGAAATAAATAGAATTACCATGAGGTGATTGGAGTGCATTAACCACTTCAGCCCCGGAAGATTTGGCTGCTCAATGACCAGAGCATTTTTTACGATTCGGCACTGCTTCGCTTTAACTGACAATTGCGCGGTCGTGCGACGCTGTACCCAAACAAAATTGACGTCCTTTTTTCCCCACAAATAGAGCTTTCTTTTGGTGGTATTTGATCACCTCTGCGTTTTTATTTTTCGCGCTATAAACAAAAAAAGAGCGACAATTTTGAAAAAAAACACAATATTTTGTACTTTTTGCTATAATAAATATCCTTAAATTAAAGAAAAAACAAAAAACATTTTTTCCTCAGTTTAGGCTGATATATATTCTTCTACATATTTTTTAAATATTATAGCGTCTACAAAATAGGGGAAAGATTTATGGCATTTTTAGTATTTTTTTTTTTTTTCACTAGTAATAGCGGTGATCAGCGATTGTTATCGGAACTGCGCCATTGCGGCGGACACATTTTTTGGACCAGTGACAATTATACAGCGATCACTGCTATAAAAATGCACTGATTACAGTGTAAATGTCACTGGCAGGGAAGGGGTTAACACTAGGGGGCGATCAAGGTGTTAACTGTGTTCCCTAGGTGTGTTCTAATTGTGGGGGGGGGGGGGGGGGGGAGGGGACTAACTAGAGGAGATGACAGATGTGGTTCCTAGCTAGTAGGATCTCACAATCTGCCTCTGCTCTCCTCACAGAACAGGGATTTGTGTGTTTACATTACATGTTTTGACTCTCGTGCCTGCGGTGATATATCACCATGTATAAATACATAAGGGGGGATATGATCACCAGGTATAAATACATAAGGGGGGATATGATCACCATGTATAAATATATAAGGGGGGATATGATCGCCATGTATAAATATATAAGGGGGGATATGATCACCATGTATAAATACATAAGGGAGGATATGATCACCATGTATAAATATATAAGGGGGGATATGATCACCATGTATAAATATATAAGGGGGGATATGATCACCATGTATAAATATATAAGGGGGGATATGATCTCCATGTATAAATATATAAGGGAGGATATGATCACCATGTATAAATACATAAGGGAGGATATGATCACCATGTATAAATATATAAGGGGGGATATGATCTCCATGTATAAATATATAAGGGAGGATATGATCTCCATGTATAAATACATAAGGGGGGATATGAGTACCATGTATAAATATATGAGGGGGGATATGATTACATGTATAAATACATAAGGGGGGATATGATCTCCGGGTATAAATACATAAGGGGGGATATGATCTCTGGGTATAAATACATAAGGGGGGATATGATCACCATGTATAAATACATAAGGGGGGATATGGGTACCATGTATAAATACATAAGGGGAGATATGATCTCCAGGTATAAATATATAAGGGGTCCATATAGTGAATTTGGTGTTGAGTTATTCACTTTATGGTCATCACAGAGGACAAGGGGGCACTCTTTACGTCTAGAGGAAAAGAGATTTCATCTCCAAATACGGAAAGGTTTCTTCACAGTAAGAGCTGTGAAAATGTGGAATAGACTCCCTCCAGAGGTGGTTCTGGCCAGCTCAGTAGATTGCTTTAAGAAAGACCTGGATACTTTCCTAAATGTACATAATATAATTGGGTACTAATATTTATAGGTAACGTTGATCCGGGGAATATCCGATTGCCTCTCTGGGATCAGAAAGGAATTTTTCCCCTGCTGGAGCAAATTGGATCCTGCTTTGCTGAGCTTGTCTTGCATACACACGGTCGCACAAATGTTGTCGGAAATTCCGAGCGCCATGAACGCGATGACGTACAACACGTACGACGAGCCGAGGAAAAATGAAGTTCAATAGCCAGTGCGGCTCCTTCTGCTTGGTTCCGAGCATGCGTGGAACTTTTTTTGTGCGTCGGAATTGTGTATACACACGCTCGGAATTTACGAGAACGGATTTTGTTGTCGGAAAATTTGAGATCCAGATCTCAAATTTTGTGTGACGGAAATTCCGACGGAAAATGTGTGATGGAGCCTACACACGGTTGGAATTTCCGACAACAAGCTCCCATCGCACATTTTCCGTCGGGAAAATCCAACCGCGTGTACAGGGCATAACTATGTAGCTGTAGACTTTATCGGGTTTTGGAGTTTTGCTACTAAATGTAGAACGAAGATGGAATCAATTTTGTTAGCTGTGTTTGTTTTTTTCCTTAACTCTGTTCATGTGGCGTTCATGTTCTCCCTGTAATGACACTCGAAGCCGCCAATGTTGGGTCATAAATCCAGAGACCTTTTAGAAGTAAATGATTCTTAGGTACACACAGTGAGCACAGAACAGCAGTCCTTTAAGTCATAATAAAAAAAAACGATCTCCTTTACTGAGTCCGTCAGACTTTCCTGCATGAAATATCCAGAGAGCAGATCTGTCTGTCTCCCTGATTCACAATAAGTTCTGTCTAGGGTAATGCCGGGATCATCTGGTATCCGGTCTGTCCGGGGGTGACACTGCCCAATTCTGGGCCAGAACTTCATAAAATAGCAGACAGAAAACACGCCAAGGGGAATGAGTCCATACTTGGCAGACACAGAAAAGGTGTTCTTTTATGTTATGTGTCAATGGAACATGTCAAAGAAAACAGCAAAAGTTAATTATTATAGCCAACTATCAGGTGAGACGAGCGTAGCCGGGCACCGGATTATTGTACAAGATGCTATATAACACTGCGTTCATTGTCTTCTAGTTTTAAAGCGTAATTCAAACCCAAAAACTAAAAAGTTTTTTTTACATTGCAGCCTACTATTCCTTATACACTGTATTACCAAAAGTATTGGGACGCCTGCCTTTACACGCACAAGAGCTTTAATGGAATCCCAGTCTTAAGCCTCATACACGCGATCGGATTGTTGGCCAACAAAAGCGTCAGACTTTTGTCTGAAGGGCGTGTGCCGGGAACTTGTCTTGGCATACAAACGGCACACAATTGTCGGCCAACAGACACGAACGTAGTGACGTACGACGTGGGATTTCAGCTCTTGAGCGCCACCCTTTTGGCGCCTTCTGCTAATGTCGTGTTTGGTGAGCATTGATTCCGAGCATGCCTGTTTTTGTACTTTGGACTTTTGTGTGATGGACTTGTGTGTACACATGATCGGAAAATTTACTAGCCTGCCATCCAACATTTGTTGGCGGAAAGTTGGACAACCATTGTCTGAAGGAGCGTACTAACGGTCGGATTTTAGGCCAACAGTCTGTCATCACACAATTTCCGTGACGAAAATCCGATCGTGTGTACAAGGCTTTATTCTGTAGGGTTCAATATTGAGTTCTTCTGGGAAGGCCGTCCACAAGGTTTAGGAGTGTGTCTATGGGAATGTTTGACCATTCTTCCAGAAGAGAATTGGTGAGGTCAGGCACCGATGTTGGCCTGGCTCGCAGTCTGCACTGTAATTTATCCCAAAGGTGTTCTATCGGGTTGAGGTCAGGACCTCAACCTGATAGAACTTGACTGTGCAGGCCAGTCAAGTTCCTCCACCCCAAACTCGCTCATCCATATCTTTATGGACCTTGCTTTGTGCACTGGTCCAAATCATTTGGTGGAGGGGGGATTATGGTGTGGGGTTGTTTTTCATGGGTTGGGCTTGGCCCCTTAGTTCCAGTGAAGGGAAATCTTAAGGCGTCAACATACCAAAAGATTTTGGACAATTTCAAGATCCCAACTTTGTGGGAACAGTTTGGTGATGGCCCCTTCCTGTTCCAACATGACTGCACGCCAGTGCACACAGCAAGGTCTCATTAGCTCTAATTAGCCACAGTTGTCCTTGAACAGCAAGTAAGAGGAAATACAGAAGTTAACAGGTGTCATCAGAACAGGAAGTTGGGAGGAATCAATCAATGGTGACAGCTGTTTATGGTGAGCTTTCCTCTCAGTCTGGGATTATTTTCTCCCACTTCTTGTGAGGTCAGGCTTCCCTGCAGTACACCAATAGGCAAAAAAACCCACAAAGACATGACCGACCAGAAAGTATATTTGTAGTTGGTTGCACATGGAGGGTATTGGTGAAGTATGATTAATTTTATAAAGAAATAATCAACTGGTATTCAAAATTAATAATTTTCATATCACAGAAAAATTGGCAAAAATGTGTTTGGTTAGCAACTGTAAGATTTGTTTACAATGAGTTGAGCAGGAAGTGTGGAAAAACCCAGAACTTAGCTCCAAGGCCTGATTCACACCTATGCAGTTCACTTTTGATCCATTTCTGCTGTGCGTTTTGCAGTTTATTTTGCACCTGGGATTTTGCTGCGATTTTGCGTTTTGCATTTTTTTATGCTTTTCTTGTTTGGTCAATTTTGCTTTTTTTTATGCTTTTTTATGCTTTTCTTGTTTGGTCAATTTTGCTTTTATTATGCTTTTTTATGCTTTTCTTGTTTGGTCAATTTTGCTTTTATTATGCTTTTTTATGCTTTTCTTGTTTGGTCAATTTGTTGTTAGGCAGATTTTAAAAAATGCGAATCGTGGCCGAAAAAGCATTACATGCTTTTCTGGAGCTTCTCTATTGAACCAAAAAAAGCATCGTCTTGCATTTAAAAAAGTTCCTGACCCTTTCCAAAAAAACACAGCGGCTGAAAAAAGCATAGATGTGAACGTGTCCCATAGGAAACCATGTTAAATGGTCTGTTGTACATTTCGGGAAAAAGGACCAAAAACAAAAAACAAAACACATAGGTGTGACCCAGGCCTTCGTAAATCACCCCCAGGGGCTTTTACCTGTAAATATGTAAGGCCACTTTCACACATGGGGACCATTTGATGGATGAAAAACAGATGTAAATGGATGATCATCCATTTAAATCGGCTTCGGTAAACGTCTGTTTTTTGGAACGGATCAAAGCCCTATTTTTCTTCCATTATAAAAATTAATCACACAAAAAAATGGATGTAAATGGTCTGTTTTTGCATGAAAAAATTGCTCCGGGACTCAAGTGGTTAAGGACTGGCGGATGTGAAAAACTGATTCAAAAACTGATTTTCTTTGAAAAAATGTGACTGAACTGATGAAACGATCGGTCCGCAGTTGTGAAAGGGCCTTGCATTTGGCTTATTTCAGTGTTTGTTTTTTATTCTCTTGGGTTCTTTAGACTGGCATTTTATATATATTTTTATATATATATATATATAAATATATATACAGTGGAAATAATAATTTAATCCCTGCAGATTTTCAAAGTTTGCTCACTTACAATGAAGTGAAGGGTCCATCATTTTTATCACAGGTGTATTATAAATGATAGAGACAGAATATCAACCAAAAATCCAGAAAAAAAAACACATGACACAAATGTTATAAATTGAGTCGCAGTTCAGTGAGTAAAATAAGTATTTGATCTCCTACCAACCAACAATAATTCTGGCTCCCCCAGACTGGCTACAGTATGTGGTCATGGGGTACACAGATTAGTCCTGTCAATATAAGTAGGTTCTCCTAACGGTTATGTGCATAAAAGACACCTGTCCATAGAATCTCTTTCTTCTATTCAATCCTCACCATGATGGGCAAGAGCAAAGAGCTGTCAAAGGACATCAGGGACAACATTGAAGACCTGCACAAGGCTGGAATAAAGGGCAACAAGACTATCACCAAGAAGTTTTGTGAGAAGGAGACAACTGTTGGAGTGATTATTCGCAAATGGAAGAAATACAAAACAACCATCAATCGCCCTCGGTCTGGAGCTCCATGCGAGATTTCTCCTCATGGGGTAAGGATGATCATGAGAAAAGTGAGGGACCAGCCCAGAACTACACGGGAGGAGCTTGTGAATGATCTCAAGGCATTTGGGACCACAGTCACCAAACAAACCATTGATAACACAATATGCCGCCATGGATTGAAACCCTCCTCAGGCTGGGTTCACACTATATGTGGCGCGGGGGGCACATCAGGGGGTCCGGTGCGTCCCCATTCAGACTTGAAATGGAGCCAAAGACGCACAGGGCCCTTCTGCTGTGAGCTCCGCGGCTGCCCAGGAGATGTGTGAGCTGGCTCCATAGGGAGCTGGGTACACTTTCCTGTCATGTGAATTGGATGGGGGAGTAGAGTTGCCACCTCATCCCTTTAAACCCGAACACCTTTGAATTACACAGGTTCTGAGACTAATTAAATGCAAATAAGGCACCAAGTGAGTCTAATTACCACCTTAATCAGCTACGGAACCTGTGTAATTAATATGTGTTTGGGTTTAAAGGGATGAGGTGGCAACCATAAGGTGGGGAAACCCCCATCCAATTCACATAAGTGAGAACCCAGCCTCAAGAAGGCACATGTACAGGCCCGTATAAAGTTCGCCAATGAACATCTAATTCAGAGAAGGATTGGGAGAAAGTGCTGTGGTCAGATGAGACCAAAGTTGAACTCTTTGGCATTAACTCGACTCGCCGTGTTTGGAGAAAGTAAAATGCTGACTATGACCCTAAGAACACCATCTCTACAGTCAAGCATGGAGGTGGAAACATTATGCTTTGGGGCCGTTCCTCTCCTAAGGGTACAGGGCGACTTTTCTGCATTGAGGGACCAATGGATGAGGCCATGTATTGTAAAATCTTGGATGAGAACCTTCTTCCTTCAGCCAGAACACTGAAGATGGGTCATGGATGGGTCTTCCAGCATCACAAAGACCCAAAACATACCGCCAAGGCAACAAAGGAGTGTCTCAAGAAGAAGCACATCCCCCTTGACTGGCCTAGCCAGTCTCCAGACCTCAATCCTATAGAAAATTTATGGAGGGAGCTGAAACTTTGAGTTGCCAAGCGACAACCAATAAACCTTAAGGTTTTAGAGAAGATCTGTAAAGAATAGTGGACCAAAATCCCCCCTGAGATGTGTGAAAACCTGGTCATCAACTACAAGAAGCGTCTTATCTCTGTGTTTGCCAACAAGGGTTTCTCCACCAAGTACTAAGTCATGTGTTGCTTGGAGATCGAATATTTATTTTACTCACTGAACTGCAACTCAATTTATAACATTTGTATTGTGTGTTTTTTTCTGGATTTTTGGTTGATATTCTGTCTCTATCATTTAAAACACACCTATGATAAAAATTATAGACGCTTCATTTCTTTGTAAGTGGGCAAAACGTACAAAATCTGCAGGGGATCAAATCATTATTTTCCGCACTGTGTGTTGCTCTGTGTAGAACATACAGAACATTGTGTCGGGGAGACACCAAGTCATTGATTTATTCTTTGGGACAATTAAGATCCTTTTGCTTTAAAATATTCTCCAGTTTCTCAGATTGTTCTTTTATTTTATAGATGAAATTTCCAGCTGTGGGGTGAGGAGTTTGTTGTTTAGATTATGATAGAACATAGAGTATGGCTGACTTCTGAGTGTAGATCAGTGACAGGACCTCCGGCACTGCTGGGTCTGTGGTAGAGAGATCCGACCACAACCCTGTGCTGTGTGCACGGCATCGGGGACTGTCTGCAGGAGCCTCGCCACTGAGACTTCTGCCATCGCTATCACCCTCCTGACCTACATTATACCTTATACATAGCGAAACATAACATGATTTATCTATCTTTTACTGTGCCTGTGTTTTTTTTTTTTTTCAAGCTAGTAATTACTCAGCAGGATTCTAATGCTTTGCATTGAAGCCAGTCTCCAGGCAAAAAGCTAAAACACAGCTAAAATAGATAGATGTGAATTATGGTACTAATTAAGACTCAGTTCACATTGGTGCAATGCTGCGATTCCTGTGCGGGAAACCCTGCATCACACCTGAATCGCAGGTGGTTCACACTCACATCTACGAACCGCTGTGGGTGTCAATGTCAAGTTAATGACACCCCCCCCCCCAGATCGGTTCGCAGATCGCAGTGCGAACTTTGAGGCTGGGTTCACACTGGTGCGATCACAGGCATTGCATGTGATTCGCACCACATTGCTGTGCACATCACATGCAAATTCAGCCATATAAACTGTATGGCTGAAATCGCATCGCGCTCGCAACCAAAATGGCACAGGACCCTTTTTTTTTTTTTTGGTCTGCACTGGAATCCAGTGGCGACTGGTGTCTTTTTTTTGTTTTGGGGGCGGCAAACCGCAGCCCTCCCCCAAACCCCCAAACTGTCTTCCGGTCCACCGGCACTTACCCCATCTAGGCGGCAGGCACTTCGGGCAGCGGCGGGGATAAGGGCATCGGCGGACATCAGGCCGCATCGGGCAGCGGCTCCTGTGTTTTTTCCTCCTTGCTTCTGCCGTGGGTGGGCTCAGGGTGCAGAGCCCACCCAGTTGTGTGACAATAGCAAATTGATAATCACTATTATCTTCTTGATTCTCCTCCTGGCCAATCAGGAAGCGGATCCTGAGACCCGTCACCCAATTGGCCGAGAGGAGAAGCGATCCTATTGGCCGCTGAGGAGGAGGAGGGAGGAGACTCAGGGGAAGCTGTTGTGAAGCACAAGGAGGAGGAAATGCCACCCGGAGGAATCGCTGCCCCGTGACCTAGATGGGGTAAGTGCGTGGCTGCTGACTGACTGACCGGGGGGGGGTCGCCTGTGACCCAACCAGGGTGGGGAGTTATTGGTGGTGGGTGGAATGTTTGTCGTCCCTCGTCTCCCCAAAAGAAAATATACCACCAGCTGCCACTCTACACACTCCCAAACCTTGTGGACGGCCTTCCCAAGAGAGGTGAAGCTGTTATAACTGCACAGGGTGGGCCAACTCAATATTGAACCCTACGGACTAAGACTGGGATGTCATTAAAGTTCATGTGCGTGTAAAGGCAGGCATCCCAATACTTTTGGTAATATAGTGTATATTGGGCAACAGTGCTCAAACCAGCCCCATAGGTCTGGTGTAAGTAATCCCTTAGTACAGTTACAACACCATAGTGTGAACAAGCCTTACAGATGTACAAGGCTTGTCATCCTGTCGTTCTTTCAAGAAATTATGTCTAACTGCCGAGGAAGTGCAAAGTGGTGAGTTGTGTCTGCAAGACCTAGCTCAACGCTTATCTGAACCTTCCCAAAAACGGCTAGGACTGAATCTACTTTTATCAAGCATACAGGACCCACCAAAGTAGGGGATGTCAGAAGTGATCAGGGGGATTCGCCTCACCGGGTTCCCATACAAAGCCCATAACAATGTTGGTTAGAGTTGGCCTTTAAAGTCCAAGGATGGCAAGGGAAACTTTGGCTATCGGAGGAGTACAGGGCAAGGTTGCCTTTATTTATTGGTTGATCGACAAAATATTTGACTGTAGTTCCTCTTTGAAAAAAAAACACAGCAAATCATTGAGACAGAGCTCTCTTTTTATTTGTTTAGCGCAGGCGACTATCGCAAAATATTTCCATAATTTGATGAAATTGTTTTCATAAATGAAGTTTAGCCTTCTTTCTGATGCCTCTTAGCCTGGTCCATCGTGGGTGGGTGTAGACGTCAGAAGATGCAAATAAGGTAACATCTGCCTTCTGCATACACACAATCGTATTCACGACTCTCTGCTTAAACATATTTCACATGTGGGAAGCATGGTTTTTGGAGATCAGATTGTATACCAAGGAAAAAAAAAAACAGCCACTTCTTATATCCTTTAGCAGGTTTGACCTGCATTTGAAACTACGGGATTTAGCTTGTACTGCTACACGCTGGCAATGCGTACAGGTATTTGTCGCCCACAGCAGGTTGAGAATGTTTTTCATACTTCCTAATACTTAACATAACAGGTCTGAATTTGAAAGCAAGTCATTTTAAGGGCAACCCCAAACTAAAATGATATTTCATTTTTTTAATGGGCACCAGTAAGTTGTGATTTCCATCTTATGCCCCGTACACACGGTCGGATTTTCCGATGGAAAATGTCCGATCGGAGCGTGTTGTCGGAAATTCCGACCGTGTGTAGGCTCCATCGGACATTTTCCATCGGATTTTCCTGACACACAATGTTGGAGAGCAGGAGATAAAATTTTCCGACAACAAAATCCGTTCATATTTGGTGGTCCTGCCCATGATTGGTGGGATTCTGGCTTAGGGTCTATGACCTCCTTTCAACCCTTTTTCATGTACCCTTCCACAAAGACGCCCGGCATGCACTACTCCCCTGCCCCCTCCCGGGCCTTTTCTCCTACCAAAAAAAAAGATGGCCACCTATCTCTTCATTGCCGCAAAACGTGCTGTTGCTAGAGCTTGGTGGAAGCCCTCGGTTGGTATTGCAGAGGTGAAAAGCATTTTGACCACCCTCATGCTACATGAGAAGATGACCAGTGTCCTTAATGACCCCCATGCTAAGTTCCTCAAAGTGCGGAATCCATGGTGGTGCTATGCTCTCTCTCTGCCCAGCCCCCAACCAGCTTAGGTATTCTGGACCATTCTAATATACCACCCATCCCGCAGGCCCCGTGCTCTTTCCTTGTCTAATGCCCCGTACACACGGTCGGATTTTCCGATGGAAAATGTCCGATCGGAGCGTGTTGTCGGAAATTCCGACCGTGTGTGGGCTCCATCGGACATTTTCCATCGGATTTTCCGACACACAAAGTTGGAGAGCAGGAGATAAAATTTTCCGACAACAAAATCCGTTGTCGGAAATTCCGATCGTGTGTACACAAATCCGACAGACAAAGTGCCACGCATGCTCAGAATAAATAAAGAGATGAAAGCTATTGGCCACTGCCCCGTTTATAGTCCCGACGTACATGTTTTACGTCACCGCGTTTAGAACGATCGGATTTTCCGACAACTTTGTGTGATTTTGTTGTCGGAATGTCCGAACAAAGTCCGACCGTTTGTACGCCCTATAAGTCTACACCTCCTCCTTTTCCATACTTGTCTTGTCTGTTTCTCCTTCTCCCTTCTGACCTAATTCTATATCTTCTTTCTCTCTTTCCTTTCTTTCACTTTTGCTCTCCCCACTTCACCCTCCCCCACCCTGTCCCTCCCCATCCCACCCCACCACCCCCTTTTTTTTGTTTTGTTTGTTCATTTTGATTAGTCTGTTAGTCTTACCATGTCTTGGACCTCCGGGTCCAGTTATTCATTCCCACTTCCGGCACTGTGGCCAGATGCTTCTGCTATTAGCCTTTTTACATAGCTGGGGTATTACCCAAGTACCGGCTGTTATGCAATTTACCAAATACCACCTTACCTATTAAAATAACTCAGACCAGACATACTTTCTTAGGTTTAAATGGGCATAGCAGCCCTTTTATTACAATAACCAACCATGAAAGATCACTTTATTACATAATATAAGCGGTAATAAACAAAAAAACATACCATAACCTCTCATACTGAATGTAACTGCCTGCTTCTATGTCTTACGATTTTTTGAAGGCACCCTTGACTGACCAACTAGCTGTGTCTGGCACCGCCTTGCCTTTCCACGGCCCCTAGCTGCAACTTACACCGGGGGGGGGGGACAATTGTTTGGCAACTTCTACAGCCAATACAGCTAACTGCCCTAACACGTATTACTTATTATTAGGGCAGGTACACCCATACCAGAGATGGGCCCAATCCATCGTTCACCACAGAATGTAACCATCCCCGCCTTCAAAAACCCTATGACTTCTCCTGTCCGACGCTGTCCCCTGGTCCAACTGATGTTAGAGTGTCGCCTCCCACCAAGGAACCCTTAGGACCATACCCTGCCCCACCCTAACCTCCACCAATGAGGCAACACCTCATAATTCTCCCTCCTATTAACCAACGTTAAATTAACCCCTACCTGACTATAGCCTCTTTAGACAAACCCCATCATGTAGGCCTTCCGTTTATGCTGCGCCTGAGCTCCTGGCCTGTACTTTTTGAAAAAGTATGTTTGTATTTACATGAAAAGTGATGATTTCTTCCCCTGTGCAGGGCCATTTTGTCTTTCTTTTCTTCAGGCCTGTATTTTGGCATTAGCTTACTCAATAAAAATTTTTGTACCAGAAAAGAAATCGCTGCTGAGGCTGTGGTCACCCAAAAGAAAGGAAAAACGTGCAACCTTTCCGAGTTTGCAAGTAGAGAAAATCTGTCTCCACGCAGGAAAGAGCCTCGGGTGTTCCCATCCTGGGTCCTCTCTGGGATTCTCAGGCCGGTGCAAGAAGTCGGTTGCGTGCAAAAGGAGTTTGCAAAAAAGACCCGTCTGTGGTACACCAACAGGTTCTTTTTTCACAGGCTTTTTCACACAACTGACTTTTTGTGGTGTGATTTCCCCACAGAGGAACTGCAACAAATGTATTGAAGCCTCCATTTATACATTTATTCTGCATTATGAAGTATTCATCAAGGGGTGTAAGACTCTTGCCAGTTACTGGGGTCGGGGCAGGACATGATTCAACTTGAAAGCAACAATCCAAAGCTGAAATATCAGTTTTTGGTAGTTACTCTATAATTGGTTCTTCATCAGCACGTTTCGTCTCTCCTGCATTTCTCAATATACATCATACATGTGTGTAAGATTCTTGGTGCCCTGCTTTGCTCTGTGGTTCCTCCCATTGGTCCCTTCACCAGAGTCTGGGTTCACATATATGCGAATTGGATGAGTTTTTACCCACATCCAATTTTCATAACATGTGAATGTGGCCGGTTCTCAATGGTGTCGGTTCACACATGTCCGGGGCGGCCGCGGTGCTTTTTCGAAAAGGGTCCTGTGCGTTTTTTGGGTTCAGTTCAGGTGCGAATTCGGGCAAAAATTCACAGCTGAATCGGTGAACGGAAACTCACCGGACTTCGAACCACAAACCACAGCCGGACACGTGTGAACCCAGCCTCAAGGTTTCTCTTTTGGATGTATTTTGGTTATTACCAGTATTTGATCATTGTTATGTTGTATCCGCAGCTTCATGGCTACATGGAGAACAAGCCTCTGGGTCTGCAGATCTTTATTGGTACAGCTGATGAAAGGATCCTCAAGCCCCATGCCTTCTACCAGGTCCACCGCATTACAGGCAAAACAGTTACCACCACCAGCTATGAGAAGATCATAGGACATACCAAAGTTCTGGAGATCCCTCTGGAGCCCAAGAGCAACATGAGAGCAAAGTAAGTACAAACTGGTTATTGAGGGTGATTTTATTGTAGGTGACCTAATAAGCCCCATGACTGAGCAGGGCAGCCCGGCTGCGCAAATTCACGTACCTGTACGTAAATTTGAGCATGCGATCTGGGGCGCGCTGCTCCTGCTGTGATTGGAGACAGTGGGAGCCAAACAGTGGGTCTAGCGGCTGCCGGGACCCACCGATCGTTCGGAGGAAGGGCAAAACACTGATCTCTCTTTTCCTCCAGTGCATCCACTCCTCCCACAGTTAGCAAGCACTCCCTAGGAGCACACTTAACCCTTTGATCGCCCCTGGTGTTAACCCCTTCACTGCCGGTGTAATTTACTGTATACAGTGACAGTGCTTTTTTTTTTCCAGCACTGATCACTGTATTGGTGTCACTGGTCCCCAAAAAGTGTCACTTAGTGTCAGATTTGTCTGCCACAATGCAGTCCCGCTAAAAATCGCTGATTGCTGCCATTACTAGTAAAAACAATTAAAAAAAATTTAAAAAGTCCATTATTCTATCTCATAGTTTGTAGACGTGTAAACTTTTGCGCAAACCAATCAATATACGCTTATTGGGATTTTTTTTTTTTTTTTGCCAAAAATATGTAGCAGAATACATATTGACCAAAATTGATGAAGAAATTAGGTTTTTTTTATTGGATGTTTTATAACCGAAAGCAAAAAATATATATATATATTTTCAAAAATGTTGAAAAATATTTTTGTTTATAGCGCAAAAAAAAACCGCAGAGGTGATCAAATACCACCAAAAGAAAGCTCTATTTGTGGGGAAAAAAAGGATATAAATTATATTTGGATACAGTGCCGCAGGACCACGCAATTGTGAACAAGGTCATTCCACAACACTCAGGCGTCAGGTGGTGGCCGCAGTTAAATCAAGTCCTCAATCCCTTTTGGATGATGTTGCCAGCGGCCCCAGCGATCATAGTAGTAGTGTTATGACATGGTGGAATGTAGAGGAGCTATAGTGTATTAACTTTCATAAAAACTCTTTAGTTAAAAAGATACTCGCAAAGATCATAATAGGAACAGCGCGTAAAAAGTGAAAGCACGTCGCTCGGCTGAGCGAACGTGCAAAAGTGACCTCACAGCCAAGGTCCCGCCCGACTAGTTTCGTCACACCAGACGGCTTCAGGGGACTCTGATGAAAATATATTTATAATATAAATTGTATTGTTGAAAGTCGTCCACATCACACATCATTTGAAATGACGAGTGCCAAGGCGTGGGTGTATTTTCCCACAGCACAAATAGCTCACCATAAAATCATGGTTACAGCGAGTAAAAGTGAGCGGACTTCAAGTCACTGGGATTTTCCTCCAATTGCATTTTTTTTATTCTGTTTTAACCCATTGCAGGAAAATTGTGTAAACTTCAGTCTTCCAAAGAATAAACTTATAGACATGGAGCATTAACAGTACAAATAAATTATTTAAAATATAGCTTAGGGTTTAATTACCTTCTGAATGGTTGGGTCATGTGATGCGTTGCATCTGATCCATAAATAAAAAATGCTGATCTGTGGGAGTGTGCTAGAAGGTATTCGGGCTAAGAAGGTATTCAGCTTATGCTGTAGTTTCCTGGACTACTTTTCCCAGCAGCCTTTGCAGATAGTTAACCATGTGGGCCTGCATCCATTCTCTTTTGCACACTGAATTGTGAAGAACAGTGCTGTTCATGTAAATGTTAAGACTACTTGAGTCAGTCGGTAAACAGGATTTTAATAGGCTAGATCAGTGGTCTCCAAACTGTGGCCCTGGGGGGCCTATAGTGACCTTTTGCTTGCTTTTATCCGGCCCTTATACCAACATTAGGGCATAATTTCTCCCTTCACTAACACCAGTGAGGGGGCACAATTCCTCCCAATGAAGCCAACAATGGTGCACAATTCCTCCCAATGACCTAATGACCCAATTCCACCAACACTTGGGACCAATGACACCACTGATGGGGCACAGTTCCTCCTACTGATAACAACAATGGTGCACAATTTCTCCTAATGACCCAATGCCACCAACAATTGGGCCCAATGACACCACTGATGGAGCACAATTCCTCCCAATGCCACCAACAATTGGGCCCAATGACACCACTGATAGGGCACAATTTCTCCTACTGACACAAACAATGAGGCACAATTCATCCGAAAGACACCAACAATTGGGCCCATTGACATCAACGATTGGCACAATTCCTGCCAATGACGCCAACAATTGGGACCAATGACACCACTGATGGGGCACAATTCCTCCTACTGACACCAACAATGAGGCACAATTCATCTGAAAGACGCCAACAATTGGGCCCATTGACATCAACGATGGGCACAACTCCTCCCAATGACTCCAACAATTGGGCCCAATGACACCAGTGACTGGGCCTGAATCCTCCCAATTACACCAACTTTGGGTCACAATTCCTCCTACTGACACACCAAAGATGGGGCATTGTTTTTTTCGAGATCTTTTCTACTCCCAATGGCTACAGTCCGCCCCCCCCCCCCCCCCCCAAGTCTGATGGACAGTAAACTTTCCCCTTGTTTGGAAAGTTTGGAGACCCCTGGGCTAGATAGCCAGCAGCATTAGATATTTGACCAAGCTGAGTTGCTCTACAAAGGTAGCAGTTTATCCATTGAGCCACATCTTTAATCACTTTTTGGGACTTGTCCTTAGTCTGCTTGTCTTCAGCAAACTGTTTGTGGGCTTTCTTGTGCATCATCTTTAGAAGAGGCTTCCTTCTGGGACAACAGCCACGCAGACTAATTTGATGCAGTGTGCGGCGTATGGTCTGAGCACTGACAGGCTGACCCCCCCACTCCTTCAACCTCTGCAGCAATGCTGGCAGCACTCATACGTCTATTTCCCAAAGACAACCTCTGGATATGACGTTGAGCATGTGCACTCAACTTTTTCGGTTGACCATGGCGAGGCCTGTTCTAAGTGGAACAGGCCTCGTCATAGAAGGTTCGAATCTCGGTGGGTTCTGCAGGAACCGGGTGAAATTTTGAATGTATGGGCAGGCTGATCGATCAGCTTGGGTACATTCAGCCTGCCCATACATGGTTCGAATCTTGGCCAGTTCCTGCTGAACCGGCCAATGGTCAGCATAAGGCAGCCCATACATTCTTTTTTTTTCATTCAGCCAGTGGGTTTTCCCTCATCCACACATTCAAATACTACTCCCGGTGTGGTACTTTAGACAGCAGGAAGCCTTCCACCACCATCAGAATACAATGATCACTGCTGCCGGTTATTGCCGACAGCATGGATCGCTCTGTTAAAATCTTGACAGGCTGGTTGTATAGAATCAGCCTGCCCATACTTGGATCGAAATGGCCAAGTTTCGATCCATGTATGGCTGGCTTAAATGAAAGTGGAGCTTTTGTCCCTTGAAAACCAATCTTTCCCGTGTTATATATTCCATTGGATTGGTTGCTGAGACCCCGGACAGCTCCAGCTTTGCTCCATTTTTTCTTTTACCAGCCCTAACATATCAGTACATGCATAGAACTCTATTAGGTGAATGAAAGCAAAGTGTTTACTGTACCTTGTGAATAGTTATCAGAGTATACATCCCACAACATAATTCAGATCTTAGATAAGTGGTTGGCTCGTTTTTCTTTTTCTGTGTAAATGTCACATTCGCTGTTGTTGGTTGTTTTCTGTAGTATTGGGTATTTTGCAGGAAATAGTTTTTTTTGTTTTGTGGTAGTGTTTTCCAGCTCTTATCGCAACATCCTCCCTCCGTAGATGCTCATCTGTGTTTAAAGCGGCATTAGACCCAAAAGTAAAATTGATGATATTTCAGCTAAACAGTTCTTAGATGAGGTGTCTGCATTCGTTCGATCCGGCCAGTAAATCTGTTATTTTTCAACTTCCTTTAAAGGGGTTGTAAACCTAATCTTTTGCATTAAGGTGAAAAAACACCTGGCAGTCACCGCCCCCCCCCCCCCCCTGTTTTACTTACCTGAGCCCCTTCATCTCCTCATTGGGGACGCTCTGTCCACGGGGTCCCAGCTCTTGATTGGATAGATTGATAGCAGCGCAGCCATTGGCTCCACTGCTGTCAAGCAAATCCAATGACACGGGCGTCGGGGGGGGGCGGGGCTGAGTCCGGCATTCGTGTCTATGGAGGCAAATACTTCTCTTAGGGGGTTATCTGATAAGAGGAGGAGCCGTGAGAGCCGCCGAGGGACCCCAGAAGAGGAGGATCGGGGGCCACTCTGTGCAAAACTATCTGCACAGTGGAGGTAAGTATGATATGTTTGTTGTTTAAAAAAAATTAAAAAACTAACCTTTACAATCACTTCAAGCCTGGCACACACGAGCGAATTATCAGGTGGCATCGGCCAGTTCCACTGACACTAACGACGGGGCACTATTCATCCCACTGACACTAACGATGGGGCACTATTCTTCCACTGACACCAAAGTTGGGTCACTATACCTCCCACTGACACTAATGATGGGGCACTATTCTTCTACTGACACTGACTTCTGTGGATTGTGCTTCTTCTACCTCCTATCATTACCCCAGCAGTCATCAGATCACTGGTCATAGGTGACATTAGTGAGCCAAGTCCCGTCTCTACCAATATGGCCGCCTCCAATCAGAAATACAATGCAGAACAAGGCAATTATAAGTCAGTAATATGGAAACGATCAGCTCCAGGGAGACAGCCGGCAATACCGGTGATCGGTACTTCCAGAGTTCAGGACCTGCGGCAAGCAGAAGTTCTCATGTAGTCATCCGGTGTATAAATAATTCTCAGCGGTAAGTTTACAACACAATATACACTTTTTATTTTCTAGTAATCAGCGTTGTATGGGAAGAGTACAATTCAGTGTTTATTGTCACCTGTGGATTCTCTCTGCTTAGCTGATCGTGTGACTTGCTCTGTGTTCTCTGATGACAGTATTGATTGCGCCGGAATCTTGAAGTTAAAAAACGCAGATATTGAACTGAGGAAAGGTGAGACGGACATCGGGAGGAAGAACACCAGAGTGCGCCTCGTCTTCCGAGTCCACATTCCAGAGGCCAGCGGGAGGATCGTTTCCTTGCAAGTGGCGTCCAATCCGATCGAATGCTGTGAGTGACCTTATTAATTCCTTTATGAAAAGTCTTCTGAATATATTGGCTTCATCTTTTCAGCATCTGACAAAGTACTCCTCTCATTTCACTGGGCTCTGAGCAAGGGGCGGACTGACCATTCGGCCACTCGGGCACTGCCTGAGGGCCCCCGGGCCACTAGGGGGCCCCATCAGGGTTGCCAGCCTCAGTAAAACCAGAGACAGTATGTAAAAATCTGTGGTTTTTTTTTTATATCTGTCTCTCAAATGTCCCTTACCGACATCCTTTTGGTCTAGAAATCCCAAAATTATAGCTGCCCCACCTCTCCAGTACCCTCTCAGCCAATAGAAACATGTCTGTGTATAGTGTGTATACTGTGTGATTGTATACTGTGTGGCCCCATAATCTCCTATTGCCCGGGGGCCCCATAATCTCCTATTGCCCGGGGGCCCCATGAGTTGTCAGTCCGCCCCTGGCTGTGATGTACCTTCTGAAGCATTGGACTGAACTTCTAATCTTCATGCTTAATCCAAGTCAGTCCCTAATTAAATACCTAAAGCGGAGCTCCGCTCAAAAGGGGAAACCCTGCTTGTTTGCATCCCCCCCTTCCTTCGCTGCCACATTTGCCACCTTTGGGGGGGGGGGCAGGTACCTGTTTTTTGGCAGGTACCTATCCCCAGTTCCGAGTCCCCCGGAAGTACGCCCCCCCCCCCCCCCCCACCACCGCCGGGCCATTCACCAAGCACATTCCTGTTCAAACCGCATGCGATTCTTTGCAGTGCAATTTGAGCCTATTTCTTTTGTACGGCTCAAATTCGCACCGCACCGGCAAAGAAAAAGGTGCATGCAACTCTTGTTTGTCGCACTGGAAGCAGATCTCATTGGCTGTTCACACCCACACGATCCCATTCAGCCAATCGTTAAACCGGATCGTGTGGGTGCATTTTGCTGACTGCGCTCACAATGTAATATAAAATAGGAGAATGACACAGACAGCATATACAGTCTTGATGGGATCAGGACAGCCTAATCTAATCTATGTATGATGTTGTTTACATGCACTTTGAGCTATTGTAACCTTTCTATGAAAATCTGTTTTATTGGGGAGCACGTCACACATGTCTGTCTACAACTTTTAAAGCGATCACATCCTTATTTTAGGACAGACTTAAAATATAACTAAAGACAAAACAAAAGCTTGTTTAGTTTTAAATAGAGTGGAGAGGGATTAGAACCCCTGTCGGGCTTTTATTGCGGTCTGTGTCCCCTTTAGGAGATTCCCCCTCTCTATCTGTCCTGTTTATCATTATCAGTGAAAGTAAAAGAAAATCCCCAGAAAAGTAATAGAAGGGAAATCTTCTAATGGGGACTCCAGTTCTGGTGACTTGGGGGTCCTCAAGGAATTCCATTACTTTGCATTTTGGGCTTGTCTCCAGAAAAGTAATAGAGGTGAAATCTTCTAAAGGGGGCACTAGTTCTGATGACTTGGGGGTCCTCAGGGAATTCCATTAATTTGCACTTTAGGGTTGTCCCCAGAAAAGTAATAGAGGGAAAATCTTCTAATGGGGACACTAGTTCTGGTGACTCTGGTGATTTGCAGGGATTTCCTCTAACTTTCTGTTTGGCTATGGGACAGGAAGTGAAGGGAAATCTCCCCAATGGGATACAGATGTGGAAAAAAAAAATCTTACAGGGGTTATAACCTTGCCTTGCTCTATCCAAAATGAAAAAAAAATGCCTATAGTTCTACTTTAAGACAGCCATTCATGGATCGAAATTGGATCTACTAATCAACTTCTGTACAACCAGCCTGTCAGGATTTTCCTAACCAATCAGTGCTGCCGGCTGATATCTGTACATTCTGACGACAAGGTAGTCTCCAAGTTGTCAGAATACAATAAATCAGCGGGAAGGGTTCCCCTATCCACATCGAGCGTATGGATGGAGGAATCTTTTTTTTTTTTTTTTTTTTTTTAATTCAACCTACTGGTAGAATGAAGTAATGTATGGGCTGTTTTAATCACCCATAAAGAGAATGGGTCTTCCATTGTTTAACCTGTAGGAAAACAATCAATTTATATAACCAGAATACCTGTTTTTATTACCTTTATGCAACATCTCACATAAGTCTGTGACTGCCGGCAGCCTGTTAAAGTGGAGGTCCGTTGAAAAAAAAATGTTAAAAGCCAGCCGCTACAAATACTGCAGCTGCTGACCTTTAATGCATGGACACTTACCTGTCCAGGGAGCCCGCGATGTCGGCAGCTGAAGCCGATCTGTCCATTGGCTCTCGGCTGCTGCCGCCTCCATCCTCGGTAAGGGAATAAGGAAGTGAAGCCGTGCGGCTTCACTTCCTGGTTCCCTACTGCGAATGCGTGAGTCGCGCTGCGCGTCCTCTCTGGTCCCTGCTGTGTTCTGTCTCCCAGAATACAGCGGGGGGAGGCCAGTGTAGGCGCTGGAAGTGGCGTAGGTCACCGCAAGCGCTGCGGTGATCTATGCCAGGTAGTGGGAGCAAATACATGTATTAGACAGGTATCTGCCCCCCCCCGAAAGGTGCCAAATGTGACACTGGAGGGGGGGAGGATTCCAAAAAGTGGAAGTTCTATTTTTGGGTGGAACTCCACTTTAAACTCTATGGGACTATCGGAAACACAAGAAGTCTACGTTCTGAGCTTTCATCCTTGGGTGCATAGTGCCCTGAATGCAGCACCGCTAGGAACATCATCCAGCTGCTGCAAGTTCCAGTTGCTCATAGAGTTTGATACCGGATGGGCTGGACGGTGCACACCTGTGCCCTCCGCCTGCACCTAAACGCCGGAACAAAGTGAACAGGACAGTGGGCGCAAACTGGTAAATAACCCCACAAAAGAAAATAAATCAATGCAAGTATACACTATATTGTCAAAAGTATTGGGACACCTGCCTTTACACTCACATGAACTTTAATGACATCCCAGTCTTAGTCCGTAGGGTTCAATATTGAGTTGGCCCTCCCTTTGCAGCTAGAACAGCTTCACCTCTCTTGGGAAGGCCATCCACAAGGTTTGGGAGTGTGTCTAGTGGCAGCTGGTGGTATATTTTCTTTTGGGGAGACGAGGGGCGACAAACAATCCACCCACCACCAATAACTCCCCACCCTGGTTGGGTCACAGGCAACCCCCCCCCCCGGTCAGTCAGTCAGCAGCCACGCACTTGCCCCATCTAGGTCAGCGCTTCCTCCTGGTGGCATCTCCTCCTCCTTGTGCTTCACAACGGCTTGACTATGGGATCTGCCTGACGGCTGGTGACCAAAGAGCTGGATATAACATAAGGCATGTTTTACGTTGATGGTTGGTGAGTGTGCATTTTTTGCACACTTTTTTTGGTGGAGCACGTTGGAAGGGGAATTACAAGCACCATCCATCTTTCACCATGGTGATTGGCGATTAGGAGTGTGTCTATGGGGATGTTTGATTATTCTTCCAGAAGCGCATTTCTGAGGTCAGGCACTGATGTTGAATAAAAAGGTCTGGCTCACAGTCTCCACTCTAAGGTGGTCTATGGGGTCAAGGTCAGGACTCTGTGCAGGCCAAGTCAAGTTCCTCCACCCCAAACTCGCTCATCCATGTCTTTATGGACCTTGCTTTGTACACTGGTCCAAATCATGTGGTGGAGGGGGGATTATGGTGTGAGGTTGTTTTTCAGGGGTTGGACTTGGCTCCTTAGTTCCAGTGAAGGGAACTCTTAAGGCGTCAGCATACCAAGACATTTTGGACAATTTCATGCTCCCAACTTTGTGGGAACAGTTTGGGGTCGACCCTTCCTGTTCCAACATGACTGCACACCAGTGCACAAAGCAAGGTCCACAAGGACACATGGATGAGCGAGTTTGGGTTGCAGAAACTTGACTGACCTGCACACAGTCCTGATCTCAACCCAACAGAACACCTTCAGGATGAATTAGAGTGGAGACTGTGAGCCAGGCCTTCTCATCCAACATCAGTGCCTGACCTCACAAATGCTCTTCTGGAAGAATGGTCAAACATTCCCATAGACACACTCCTAATCCTTGTGGACGGCCTTCCCAGAAGAGTTGAAACTGTTATAGCTGCAAAGGGTGGGCCAACTCAATATTGAACCCTACGGACTAAGACTGGGATGCCATTAAAGTTCATGTGCGTGTAAAGGCAGGCGTCCCAATACTTTTGACAATATAGCGTATATAAAAGTCCATACAAGTCCATCACTGGGGCAAGCTGATCCAGTAGCTGAAGCAGGCTCTAAAACATACAGAAGACAAAGAAAAGGGGGAAAAGCACCTATAAGGCTGGGTTCCCATCGCATTGCTGTGCACATCACATGCGATGTCTGTGCGATGCGAATTTAGCTATACAAACTGCATGGCTGAAATCGCATTTGCACCAGAATGGTGCAGGACAGAGTGTAGTAGGCCTATAAATTTAATAAAATCCAAAATAAGGCCTCTCACAGTAACGAAGATAGAACAGGCTCATTTGTTATAAATAATAGACCACGGGAATCCACTCTCAGCACTCACAGCAGGAAGAAGCCGGCCAGTACCTCCCCGGGGATCATCCTTCTCCAAGCACATAGTATATGCTTGAAAACGGAGCGCACATGCTCAGTTCCAGCATCACGCATTCTCTTGAAATGCGTCACACTCTTCCTACCGGTGACGTCATCACGCAAGAAGTGCTAAAGCCTGCTAGCAGCTTGCTTAAAGTGGCAACCGGCACTCACATTGGGATCTGTGCTCAAGATTTACAAACTGGAGCTGAATGGTACTTTAAACACTTCAGCCCCGGAAGGATTTTACCCCCTTCCTGACCAGAGCACTTTTTGCGATTCGGCACTCCGTCGCTTTAACTGACAATTGCGCGGTCGCGCGACGTAACTCCCAAACAAAATTGACGTCCTTTTTTTCCCACAAATAGAGCTTTCTTTTGGTGGTATTTGATCACCTCTGCGGTTTTTATTTTTTGCGCTATAAGCAAAAAAAGAGCGACAATTTTGAGAAAAAAACGCAATTGTTTTACTTTTTGCTATAATAAATATCCCCCAAAAATATATAAAAAAAACACATTTTTTTCCTCAGTTTAGGCTGATACGTATTCTTCTACATATTTTTGGTAAAAAAAAAATCACAATAAGCGTATATTGATTGGTTTGCGCAAAAGTTATAGCGTCTACAAAATAGAGGATATATTTATAGCATTTTTATTATTAATTTTTTTTTTTTACTAGTAATGGCGGCGATCTGCGATTTTTATCGTGACTGCGACATTATGGCGGACACATCGGACACTTTTGACACTATTTTGAGACCATTGACAATTATACAGCGATCAGTGCTATAAAAATGCATTGATTACTGTGTAAATGACACTGGAAGGGAAGGGGTTAAACACTAGGGGGCGATCAAGGAGTTGAGTGTGTCCTAGGGAGTGATTCCAACTGTGGTGGGGATGGGCTTCAACACACATGACAGTGATTGCTGCTCCCGATGACAGGGAGCAGTAGATCCCTGTCATGTCACTAGGCAGAACGGGGAAATGCCTTGTTTACATAGGCATCTGCTCGTTCAATCGCCGTGTCACGGAGCTGCAGGCCGAAAAGACTGAAGGAGATCAGCAGCACTGAGATGCAAAAGAAAAAGCACAAAAAAAGACAAAACAGTCATTTATTAGGAGAAAAGCCATGGCAATAGTTGATGTATCATCCAGTATGTGTTTTACATCTACTTTACCATTGTTTGCCGTCTCTTCAGAAGGATCTCTTTCTACTTTAATGGGGTAGTGTATGAGGGCAGCGCCAAAGCGTGGCACCTGACTGAATATTCTGGGGGCTCTCTTGTCATGGAGATATCCCAGTCCAGGGAAAGAGCTGGAAATGGAGTAAGAAGAGGGACCGGGGGGGGGCACACATCCTACATTCATCACAACCCACACTAAAGGAACAATGTGAACCTATGTCTACCATATCCAGTTCCACTTCACTCCACAGAACTGACCACAGAGGGCCTTTGAGGAGATGGTCCTTTAAGTGACCAATTAAAGTACAAATCCACACAGAAGAGCTTCAGAGTGGAAAAAATGAACATTCACTGATTAAACAAACCACAGAGATGTTGTGGCTTCGTTAATGAGCTTGTATTGCTTTAGAAAACACCCTCTTTATTTGTTACTTTTGTATTATGAAAGATACGCTATATTGTCACAAGTACTGGGACGCCTGCCTTTACAAGCACATGAACTTTAATGGCATCCCAGTCTTAGTCCGTAGGGTTCAATATTGAGTTGGCCCACCCTTTGCAGCTATAACAGCTTCAACTCTTCTGGGAAGGCCGTCCACAAGGTTTAGGAGGGTGTCTATGGGAATGTTTGATCATTCTTCCAGAAGAGCATTTTTGGGGTCAGGCACTGATGTGGACTAGGGTTGCCACCTCATCCCTTTAAACCCGAACACATATGAATTACACAGGTTCTGAGACTAATTTAATGCAGATAAGGCGCCAAGTGAGTTTAATTACCACCTTAATCAGCCACAGAAACTAGGTAATTAATATGTGTTCGGTTTTAAAGGGATGAGGTGGCAACCCTAATGTGGACAAGAAGGCCTGGCTCGCAGTCTCCGCTCCTATTCATCCCAAAGGTATTCTGTCGGGTTGAGGTTAGGACTCTGAGCAGACCAGTCAAGTTCCTCCACCCCCAAACTCGCTCATCCATGTCTTTATGGACCTTGCTTTGTACACAGGGATCTAAATCTGTATAGTTTTCTTTATTCATGATGAAAGATCCAAGACACCAATTTAAACCCGAGGAAAGCCAGTCCAAAACAGTAAGCAGGAGAGTAGTCAGTAGGCAATAAATGAGCAAATAAAGATCCCAAAGAATGGATAATTAGGAACACTGATAATCCATCCACATATCAAACTGATATTATACAACGCTTTCAGCAACCGTACAATTACAGGCCTAGGTACAGTAAATGTCTCCTAAACGTGTGCAGTTTAGGAGATATTTACCTTGTAGTGCACCAATGAGGTCATCGGCGCATGCGCAGTGAAGAAACGGCCGTCCCGTTTCTTTTCCAGCATGTGCCGTGACTGGCGGCTCCCACGCGCTTGCACGGGAGTGGCGTCAATCGGCTCCGGCTAGTCACAGAGCCAGAGTCCGCAGCCCTGGAAGGAAGAGTGGCAAAGATGAATGATTCCACCAGCGGGGCCATCGCGGACATCATGGGCTTCGTTTGCAGGTAAGTGCCACCAGTGGCGTCACTAGGGTTGGTGTCACCTGGTGCGGTAAAAGATGGTGTCACCCCCCACCCCCCCGGGTACTGAGCAGGCTAGTGCTTCGGCTCTGCTCTCCCCCCTGAACCTGCCGCAATGGATTGAGCTGGAATGGGATCAGGGGAATGAATGGAGCCGGAATGGGACTGAGGTGGTAGATGGAGTTAGGATGGGATCGGGGTGATGGATGGGATTGGGGTGGTGGATGGAGCTGAGATGGGATCGGGGGGATGGAGGGAGCCGGGATGGGTTCGGGGTGGTAGATGGAGCTGGGATGGGTTTAGAGGATGGATGGAGCTGGGATGGTGGATGGAGCCGGGGTGGGATCAGGGTGGTGGATTGAGCCGGGGAGGGATTGGGGGGATGGATAGAGCCAAGATGGGATCAGGGTGGTGGATGGAGCTGGGATGGGATCGGGGTGGTGGATGGAGCCGGGATGGGATTGGGGTGGTGGATGGAGCTGGGATGGGATCGGGGTGGTGGATGGAGCCGGGATGGGATCAGGGTGGTGGATGAAGCTGGGATGGGATCGGGGTGGTGGATGGAGCCGGGATGGGATCAGGGTGGTGGATGAAGCTGGGATGGGATCGGGGGGATGGATGAAGACCGGGATGGGATCAGGGGGATGGATGGAGCTGGGATGGGATCTTTGATTTGAGGGGGGGTGAGGGTTAGAGGATATGTGCTAGGGGAGTGCTTTGGGAGGGGAGAGGAATTGTGCTGGGGGTGTCAAACTTCAAATTTGCCCCCCTCCTTCTAGTACAAGTCCTCTCTAACCCAAAACAAAGCACCCTTCTGCACATATCCTCTAACCCCCACCCCCTCCCTAAAATGTACTCCTGACAGCATAATTGTTACCTACCCAGTCCCAGGCCTCCAAGAATCCCCCCTCCCTATCACAATGTCCCACAAGACTCCTGTTATTACAGACCTCAGGCCCGGCCCCTGGGCAGATGCAGTAGCGCACTGTCCTTCCTCCTCCTCGGCTCTTCCTCCCGGTCTGTGTACTCATCATGTCAGAGCCAAGGAGGAGGCGGCTATAGTCCTATGTGCAGTGAGTGCAGTCGGCGGGGAGAGCAATGTGATTGCGGCATGTGGGACTGACGATCAGACCTCCGGCACCCTGCCTGTCTGCCTCTGCCTCGGTCTCACATCACGTGTAGCTAATGAAATCTCGGAAGGGAAGGAGGAAGATGAGGGAGCCGTTGCGCTCCTCTCAATGCGGTGCCAGTCTGGGCTTGGATGGGATCAGGTGGTGGATAGAGCTGGGATAAGATCAGGGGGGGGGTAGATGAACCTGGGATGGGATCGGGGTGGTGGATGGAACTGGGATGGGATCGGGGTGGTGGATGGGATTGGGGTGGTGGATGGAGCCGGGATGGGATCAGGGTGGAGGATGGAGCTGGGATGGGATTGGGGTGGTGGATGGAGCTGAGATGGGATCGGGGTGGTGGATGGAGTTGGGATGGGATCAGGGTGGTGGATGGAGCTGGGATGGGATTGGGGTGGTGGATGAAGCTGGGATGGGATCGGGGTGGTGGATGGAGCTGGAATGGGATTGGGGTGGTGGATGGAGCTGGGATGGGATCGGGGTGGTGGATGGAGCTGGAATGGGATTGGGGTGGTGGATGGAGCTGGGATGGGATCGGGGTGGTGGATGGAGCTGGAATGGGATTGGGGTGGTGGATGGAGCTGGGATGGGATCGGGGTGGTGGATGGAGCCGGGATGGGATCGGGGTGGTGAATGGAGCCGGGATGGGATCGGGGTGGTGGATGGAGCCGGGTTGGGATCGGGGTGGTGGATGGACCTGGGATGAGATTGGGGTGGTGTATGGAGCTGGGATGGGATTGGGGTGGTGGATGAAGCTGGGATGGGATCAGGGTGGTGGATGGAGCTGGGATGGGATCGGGGTGGTGGATGGAGCTGGGATGGGATCAGGGTGGTGGATGAAGCTGGGATGGGATCGGGGTGGTGTATGGAGCTGGAATGGGATCGGGGTGGTGGATGGAGCTGAGATGAGATCGGGGTGGTGGATGGAGCTGGGATGGGATTGGGGTGGTGGAAGGAGCTGAGATGGGATTGGGGTGGTGGATGGAGCTGGGATGGGATTGGGGTGGTGGATGGAGCTGGGATGGGAGTGGGGTGGTGGATGGAGCTGGGATGGGATCGGGGTGGTGTATGGAGCTGGAATGGGATCGGGGTGGTGGATGGAGCTGAGATGAGATCGGGGTGGTGGATGGAGCTGGGATGGGATTGGGGTGGTAGAAGGAGCTGAGATGGGATTGGGGTGGTGGATGGAGCTGGGATGGGAGTGGGGTGGTGGATGGAGCTGGGATGGGATCGGGGTGGTGTATGGAGCTGGAATGGGATCGGGGTGGTGGATGGAGCTGGAATGGGATCGGGGTGGTGGATGGAGCTGAGATGAGATCGGGGTGATGGATGGAGCTGGGATGGGAGTGGGGTGGTGGATGGAGTTGGGATGGGATCGGGGTGGTGGATGATGCTGGGATGGGATCGGGGGTGTCAACCGGGTGCGGGCCGCACCCCCTGCACCCCCATAGCGACGCCACTGAGTGCCACATAATGGGGTTTACAGAGTGCCCATCAGGGTTTACTTCCTCTTTAACATCAAATTCATGATGTAAATTCCCAGTTAGGCGGTTGGCAAGTGGTTAAGGAGGATAGAACTATCATGGCTCCCGCTGCCCATAATCCTTTGCTTCCGCCCACATGACGCTTGTGTAGTAGCACATAGTACTATTAATGTTTTTCTTCTCACAAGTTTGTAGTATTTTACGATGGACTTGTCTTCTCCACTATACTGTAATCCCCCCACCACCCTGTGACTATCAGAAGCCGCTGTAGAGGGTCTTGCAACAAAACGGATCGTGTTAGAGCAACGCTGGCAGAATCTTTTCTCTGGGGAAGCCTCGGCCGAAGAGATTTTATTATTTGTAGAGGACTGCACTCAGCAGCGGCATTTTCGATAGACGGTCACTTTCTAGCCCACCGCCCAACCCGCTCATCCTCACCTTCCCCCAGTGACTTGCACATCCTGCCCTACAACATCGTAATCATGTTTCACATGTGAGTCACTTGTAGTTTTCTTTTTATTTATTTAATGTCAGTTTAATTTTAGTGTGATACAAGAATAAGCAGTCGGGGTCTACAGAACGTTTTGGCTTTTCCGGCAGAGCGTGGTTGTTGCTTAGAAACCTTCGGCGTATTACTAAACAGAAGCAGATATGACTTGGTGCTTTTGGTGGTGGGTGTGCTTGTGTAAGAACATAGTCATTTTGTGATACCTGAGCAATGTGATCACACCTGATGATGCTTCGGACTTTGCTGCATGGGCGGGCTGAATGTACCAAGTTGATCGATCAGCTTGGGTGCAAACAGCATGCAGGGTTTCGCCTACAATTATTGCTAGCGGCTGCTATAGCTGCTAGCAATAATCACTGTTCTCTCTTGGCGGGGACGGCTTCAGATGTAAGTGGACGGGAGAAGACAATGGCCCGGCAGGAGGGATTCCCCCGTCACCACGGTCTGTGTTGATGGGGGCAATCGAGAAAATTCGATGGGGGAATTCGTTCAGTGTATGGCTGGCCTTAGAAACCGAAACAATCAAAAATTTACTTGGCCAACTCCAGCCCCCCTTATAGGCAAATAGCGGCTGCAGGGCGGTTCTATTGTTCCAGGATGACGTCATATGGCGTTGTCCCACTCTCGCTGCGCTTGCGCGCTCACGACCAGCGGCATCCCCGACCTTGGTAAAGATTTGATGACTTGGCTCTTTACCCATGTGATCAGCTGTGTCCACTTACATCTGATCACAGGTAAACACTGACAGTGTCTGGAGAGGCCTGATTATAAGAGCCCTGATTATCAGTGCAGCCCCAACAGTGCCCATCAGTGATGCCAGTCAGTGCCCATCAGTGATTAGAATAGGAAAGGTCTGGACAGCCGCACTCCAATAAAAACGTCTTTATTGTGCAAAATAACAAAAGTACAAACCACAGCAGGGTACAGGATAAAAAACTGACGCGTTTCACACTCTCAACAGTGCTTAGTCTTAGCTATGACTATGGCTATGTCCTTCTTTGCACTCGCTCCATTTCCAGTACATCCTTCCTAAGGAACTGGTGCCCAGAACTGGACAGCATACTCCAGGTGCGGCCAGACCAGAGTCTTGTAGAGTGGGAGAATTATCGTTTTTATCTCTGGAATGAATCCCCCTTTGAATGCCAATATTCTGTTTCCTTTGTTAGCAGGAGCTTGGCATTGCATGCCATTGCTGAGCCTATCATCTACTAGGACCCCCAGGTCCTTTTCCATCCTAGATTCTTCAGTCAGTTTTGAAAAAAAAAAAGTACACTAACTACAAAAACTATAGCTGCTGACTTAAAAAAACAAAAAAAAAACAGACACTCACTTGTCCTAGGATTAATATTATTTTTATTATTATACAATATTTATAGAGCGCCAACAGTGCAGTGCTTTACAATAAAAAGGGAGACAAAACAGCAAAAATACAATTCAATACAAGAGGGTTAGGAGGGCCCTGCTCCAAGGAGCTTACAATCTAATAGGGGAGGAACTGATGGGAGAAATAGAAGATTTGGTTATTAGCTGAAGGCAGGCATCCAACACCGTCCTCACCCAAGCAGGTTCTTCACAGCTCTTTGGGTTCCTGGCGCCGGCATGTTAACTGTGGGCAGACAGCTGTGACTCCTTGTGGCTTCACAGCTGGTTGCTCACTGTGCATGCGTGAGCCACACTGTGCCATTGTGAATGGTCCTGCAGGCTTCTGGGAACAGTGATGTGTCCCAGGTGGAAATCTGAGAGAGGAGGAAGAGCAGAACTTCCCCTTTTGGGTGAAAAGTTGGGAGCATGAAATTGCCCAAAATGTCTTGCTATGCTGATACCTTAAGATTTCCATTCCCTGGAACTAAGGGGCCAAGCCCAACCCCTGAAGAACTCCGAGAGATATAAAAGGTAGGATTCAGAGAAAACCAGCACTGAATTCTGTTTTAAGTGGACATGGTTAAAGGTTGCAGGTCCATTCTTAGGATAAATATAGTATTAGATAACACACCAATAATCAGGCAGCAGCAAGATCCAGGATTTCCGATAGGCAGAAGGGTGTGATGGAAATTTTGGTCCAATATTTGAGGAGCGCAAGTTCCTCAGTCTATAAAATCATTTTAGGGAGAATAAAAGAGGCGTGTCAATGATAGTGATGGTATTTCTTGTGTAATATATTTTATATTTTTCTGTTAATGAATACATTTAAATTTCTTTTCCCAGCTCAAAGATCTGCTCATGAACTCCCTCTGGTGGAACGGCAGGACATTGACAGCTGTCTTGTGTATGGGGGGCAGCAAATGATTCTGACCGGGCAGAATTTTACAGCTGAGTCCAAAGTTATCTTCACAGAGAAGACGCCAGGTAAGTCTTGGCACATAACAGCAGGGTCTTTTTTCTCAGAGAATAGGTGCAGGAACCCTTCTGAGTCCCTTATTGTCTCCACCCCTTACCCACCCCCGAGCACCATTCCTTGGATCCACCCCTACCCGCCTCAGTGCACCATTCCTTGGATCCACCCCCTACAAGCCTCTGAGCACCATTCCTTGGATCCACCCCCTACCAACCTCTGAGCACCATTCCTTGGATCCACCCCTACCCGCCTCAGGGCACCATTCCTTGTATCCACCCCTACCAACCTCACAGCACCATTCCTTGGATCCAGCCCCTACCAACCTCACAGCACCATTCCTTGGATCCACCACCTACCAAACTCTGAGCACCATTCCTTGGATCCACCCCCTACCAACCTCTGAGCACCATTCCTTGGATCCACCCCCTACCAACCTCTGAGCACCATTCCTTGGATCCACCCCCTAAACACCTCAGAGCACCATTCCTTGGATCCACCCCCTACCAACCTTCGAGCACCATTCCTTGGATCCACCCCCTACCCACCTCCCAGTACCTCTCCTTTTAGTCAATACAGAACTATCAATAGAGGATACATAAGTATCATTTTGTAGTGCTAAGTAATTTGTATCAAATTTGTTAATGACACCAAGAAAAGCATTAAAGTAGATCTCTTGAATCCAGCAGCAATAGACTCTCCCCAGCAACAATGGACCCCAACAGCAATAGACTCTGGCAGCAACAACATATTTCCCAACAGTCAGCCCAGCATCAATAGACTATCCAGCAGCCAGCAACAATAGACCCCTCCCTCAACAGTAAATCCTTCCCAGCAACAGTTGGCCCCCCAGGAACATATGCCCAACTAGCAACAATATATCCCACACCAGCAACAATAGACCTCCCCAGCAGCAATAGAGTGCCACACAAAAATAGATGCTCTCCAGCCACAATAAATCTCCCAGCAGTGAGCAACAGTAGACCCCTCCCTCAACAGTAGATCCCTTTCAGAAACAATTGGTTACATAGTTGGTAAGGCTGAAAAAGACACCGGCCCATCCAGTTCAACTTGTGGTGTGTGAGTGTGCTTGCATTTATGTCAATAGTAAATCGTGTATCTCTGTATGTTGTGACCCCTCAGCAATATTAGCCCCCCCACAGCAACAATAGATCTCCCCAGCAACAATAGACCGCATGCAAAAATAGAACCCCGTCAGGAAGAATAGATCCCCCAGCAGCCAGCATCAATAGACCCCTCCTTTAACATTAGATCCCTCTCTGCAACAATTTACCCCCCAGCAACATAAACCCAATTAGCAACAATAGACCTCCCCAGCAACAATAGATGCCCTTCAGGAACAATTGACCCCCCTAGCAACATAACCCCCCCCCCCCCAGCAACAATAGACTTCCCGAGCAACAGGCCGCAATGCAAAAATAGAAACCCCTCAAGGAAGAATAGACCCCTCCCTCAACAGTAGATCCCTCACAACAACAATTGACCCCCCAGCAACATAAGCCCAACCAGTAATAATAGATCCCCCACCAGCAACAATATACCTCCCCAGCAACAATAGACTACCACACATAAATAGATGCTCTCCAGCAAAAATAGACTCCTCACTCAAAGTAGATCCCTTTCAGCAATAATTGACCCCCCCCGCGCAACAATAGACCGACATGCAAAAATAGAACCCCTCCAGGAAGAAAAGACCCTCCAGCACACCCTAGCACCCCTTGCAGTCTCATTGCGGAAATTGGAGGGGGAGCAGAGTAATGTTGTAGAAACAGGGGTCTCCAAACTGCGGACCTTTGATAGACTTCACCCGGCCCTTAGGGCACTATTCCTCCCACTGATACCAACAATGGGGCACTATTCCTCCCACTGATACCAACAATGGGGCACTATTCCTCCCACTAAAACCAATGATGGGGTACTACTCCCCCTCTATCAGACCACCAACACTGAGGCCGTGTTTATTCTCACAGATGCTCGGCCCAGGGCATTTTCTACCTCCACTGGCCAGAATCAGCCCCCCCCCCCCCAAAGTCTAAAGTACAGTAAACTGGCCTTTTGTTTGAAGAGACCTCTCTGTTGTAGAACAACAAGCATTCACTCCACACAGCTCAAGATTTCTGCAAAGAAGCCACCATTCCCTTATTTTAGATCTCTGAGCCCTGACAGGCCTGATTCCACTTCTTTGTAATAGAGAACCTCCCTTCAGTCTAATCATTGTAGAGGGAGCAGTGTTTCCAGCACCTACACAAACTTTGTGTGCACCTGTTGCATAGCTCCCAACTGTCCCTGATTTGGAGCAATGTCCCTCTGTCCCTCATTTGTGCTCATTTGTCCCTCATTTTGGTCTGATCCATATAGTTGTATATAAAATGCACTTTTTATCTATCAAAAAGTGTTTCCCAGCACTAAACCTTTCATCTGATTTCTAAATTACTGCATTTGTAAATTTCAAAAGCCAATATAAAGGAATAGAAGTGGTAAAAAAAAAGCTCTTGTGGGTGTAACCAATCTTGTCTTTTTTATACAATTCCCCTTTAAGGGGGCGTGGCAAGGGGTGTGTCCTATGCCTGTATGCTTTTGCTGATAGGTGTCCCTCATTCCCATCTCACAAAGTTGGGAGGTGTGTTGTTGTCAGATCGAAAAGGAAGTAAAGGAACAATTTTTTTATCGCCCTTTTCATTGTCAGGTACTGGATGGCAACCTCCGTGTGTATTGATGATGTGTATATTTTTGTCGTTCTCCATGTTAGAGATCCGCAGTTTTGTATACAGAGGCTGTAACTAAACACAGGCCGATGTTGTTATAACATGATTGTGTCTGGCACCCGGTCTCACCATTACCTTGCATAAATCTCGCCGCCTTGAACTCTCTCTCTCTCTGATGTCATTGGGATATCCCAAGAAAACATTGCAAAACAGGAAAAAATCTAAGAGCCGTGATTGAGAAACAGCGCTGCTGCTGCTGCTGCAATTGTTGCCATAGCTGTGAGAAACGCAGGGAGACGGGGCGGAATCCAGTGTTTTGGAAGGTTCCCTCATGACACAATCCTCTGGAATCTTACAGATGGTAAATCCTCATCAACACAACAATCCCAACGCATTTGCTCCATCCTTTCTGGCAACGGAGCACCATACGGGGGCGCAAATGGACTCCAGCCTGATTTTCTCCTCTGAAAATTCGTTTTTTTTTAAAGAGCATCTTTTTTTTTTTTTTTTTTTTGGAATACTCCATAGAAAGAAAAGCACATTGAAAGCTGCTCGGATGTTCTGTTAATCTGGCGTAGCGAGAGAAATTCCCTATTCTCCGACTGACTCAGAGGCTTCATGTGACTCATGTTATTGATTTGCTGGTTCCCAGCGTTCTGCAGAAATGTTTGGGACTGTGTTGTGCGAATTGTTGTAGAGAGACGGGACCCACCTGCTCAGATCACCCTCTTGACATTGGCAGGGCCTTGACGAGCTGCAACCAGATCGACCCTCACATCTTATTAAAGTGGTTAGAGCGGTGATCGATTGTTCCTGATTAGTTGAACACTGGGGTTGTTGTACTTTACAAATTCCTTTCTTTTGTACTACACTGTGCTCTACACTGAGTGGTTGCTTCTCTGTGCTGAGACTTGGGGGTTGATTTACTGAAACTGGAGAGTGCAAAATCTGGTGCAGCTCTGCATAGGAACCAATCAGATTCCAGGTTTTTTTGGTCAAACATTAAAGTCCAAGTCCACCCTGATGCCCCGTACACACGTTCCGACAAAAGTCGCTTTCGGACAGACCGTTCAATGATCTGATCGTTAGTACGCAGCTTTCGACAGCCGATCACGACAGTCCGTCCAACCAAATCTGAAGGGACAAACAGGAAAACTTTGGTCGGATGACAGCCCATCGTACGACAATCGTGTAATCAGTACAGTACGCGTCCGATAAAAGTCGTTCGACAAACGCCACGCATGCTCGGAAACGCGAAAATAAACCAGAAGGACGCAGGGGTCACACGTATTTGACATCATTTATAATGCGTAGCTAGGCACAGCAGAAGATTTTTACAGAGCCGTACGACAAAAATCTTACACACATTATTCACTGTTGTATTCGATCTTAGTTTCATGCAACAAAATGCGAACGGTCTGTCGTACGATAATTGGAACATGTGTACGGGGCATTTTGGGGTTGATTTACTGAAGCTGGAGAGTGCAAAATCTGGTGCAGCTGTGCATAGAAACCAATCAGCTTCCAGGTTTTTTTTTTGGTCAAAGATTAAAGTCCAAGTGTACCGTAATGGCCGTGCACACGATCCGAATATCTTACGACAGATCGTACGACCGTTTTCGCTTAATAGTCGCAAGTAGAAATTGAATAGGTAGATAAAGTCACGAAAATTCTCATACGACAGAAGAAAAAAATCAGAAGTGATGTCATGTGTTGTAATGTATTTGTATTGTATTTTCGGACGACAACTATACTGACTAAACCAAAATTATACGATCTGGAATCGTACGAGGAAAATTTTCGTGCATGTCTGATCGAATAATAATATCAGATGAACTGTCGTGATCGGCTGTCGAAAGAAGTGTACACACGATCCGAAAATCGTACGATTCTTCCTCGGACGTTTTTGTTTGATATTCGGATCGTGTGTACGGGCCATAAGGCCCCTTTCACATGTGCGGACCGTTCAGATCCGCCCGTCAGTTTTCTCAGGCGGACCCGAACGGTCGCTCCATACAGCTCTATGGAGCGATGGATGTCAGCGGTGACATGTCCGCTGACATCAGATCCGCCCCCTCCCTATCCGCTCCGCAAAATTCAGATGGATGGATGTCCTATCTTTCCATCCATCTGGCGGATCGGATGAAAACGGACAGGCAGTCCATAATCCTCCGATCCCCCCCACCCCCCCCGTCATAGAGGAGAGCGGTCTCCCTGACAGGTCTGTCCCTGCACAGTGTGCAGAGACGGACTTGTCATCTGCCGGCTCAGCGGGGATCAACGGAGCAATCCACGCTGAGCAAGCGGATGGCTATATACGGATCCGCAGGTCTGAAAGAGGCCTACCACTAAAATCCCTGCATCTACAGACATCCACGATCTCAGTGGCCGTGCGTCCATTAAGGGCGCACGGGCGCCACCCCCTCTGTCATGCCACCCCCCCTATATCACTAATGGATAGATTCATGCATTGCATGAATCTATCCATGGCCACTGCTGCCATCCCCTATTCAGGCTTCTGGCCCCTTTTCAGACGCTGGACCCGCTGATTGGCTCCTCCGCTAGCGAATGGGCACACGCGTGCACGAGCGCGCCCACATATAGCCGTGTACATACAATGACAGTGGTTCGCGCAGGAGAGCCAACCTGCCGCCGTACAACGGCGGCTGGTCGGGAACCGGTTAATTGAGCAAGCTGAGGTTAGAAGCTGATTGGCTAACATGCACAGTGGCAGCAGATTTTACTCTCTATAGGTTTAATTAAATCCTCCCTTTTTGTGTTTAGTGCCAGCCAGGAACATGGTCTTTCTTGGATTTAGCATGTTTTTCTTGTGTTTATGTGGATTTTTTTTTTCCCAAGCACCAGGCGCTGAAGGGGCCACACATTTGGAGCATTTTGTTTATCATGTGCATATAATTACTACTATGTAATACTTATAATAATAATAATATAATAGGGATCGATACTATGTAATACTTATAGTAATAATAATAGGGATCAACACTATGTAATACTTATAATAATAATAATAATAGGGATCGATACTATGTAATAGTTAGAACAAAGAGCACCCTATTATAATAATAATAATAATAATAATAATAATATCTGTCATCATTTCGATTTTACTCATACAGAAGGATTTTTTTTTCTCTTATTGGATATAAATAAAAATATAGCCTTGCGGTGACTGGCCATACAACCACCTTTTCTGTAGTTTGCATCGTCATCACAGGATTTTGCCATGTCTTACATATGAATCATCAACCCGAAAAGTTTTGATGGGAAATTCAGCACCACTGAAACCCGAGAATGGAACCTGGTAAATCTGTATGGAGGGGGGGGGGAGTAAAATAAACTCCCTTTTCTTTTTTGAAAGCTTTTAACATTTTGCTTTATAATCATATATAGTTTTGCACCTTTTTTTATGTATCACCTGGTTTGGCTGCATGTACAGTTTAGCTGCTAAACCGCATGAACTTTCTGTAAAGTGACTCATCACTCTCAATATCAATCAGAAGAGCCGGATATAAAGATAAGACTATAAAATATGGAGCAGGAAGTGAAAGGAGGTTGACGGCTTTGCTGGTGAAGTTTCTGAGAATCCATATTGAGGTGATTGTAGCCGTATTGGTGCACTTGCAACAAGAACGACTGTCTGTGGTACTTTTATTTGCACTAACATACAAGTTTTCGGAGTGCGCCCCCTGCAAGTCACACTAAGGGTTCATTTTTTATTTTGTTTTTTAAAATAACAAACATATCATACTTACCTCCACTGTGCAGCTCGTTTTGCACAGAGTGGCCCCCGAACCTGCGCTTCTGGGGTCCCCCGGCGGCTCCCGCGGCTCCTCCCCACATCAGATAACCCCCTGGGAGAAGAGCTGTCCTGAGAGGGGGTTACCTTGCGGGCACGCTCCAGAGTCCAGCATTCGGCGTCCATAGAGGTCGAATGAGGACTCGGCCCCGCCCCCCGCGTCATTGGATTCGATTGACAGCAGCGGGAGCCAATGGCTGCGCTGCTATCAATCTATCCAATCAAGAGCCAAGAACCCCGGACAGAGAGACAGTGAGTTCCCGTGGGTCAAGTTCTAGGGCTCAGGTAAGTAAAAAGGGGGGGGAGCTGGGGGCCGGTCACTGCCAGGTGTTTTTTTTATGCATAGGATGCATTAAGGTGAAAAAACACGTAGGTTTACAACCCCTTTCAGTATTGTTTGGACCTTAAAGTACAGTAATACCTCGAAATGCGAGTATCGCGGTTTACGAGCGCTTCGCAATACAAGCTGTTTTTTTTAAATCTTACTTGATTTGTGAGCGTTGTCTCGCAAGACAAGCAGGATTCCAGCCTCCGGGGTGTGCAGTACCTCATGTGGCCAGAGGTGCGGGGGCGCCGGTGATGCTCGGAGATGACTCAGAGGTGCTCTGAGACCCTCAAAGACACTCGGAGACTCCATTCCCATAGCTCCCAACTGTCCCTGATTTCGAGGGACTGTCTCTGATGTGGAACAATGTCCCTCTGTCCCTCCTTCCTCCTCATCTGTCCCTCATTTTGGTCTGATCCATATAGTTGTATATAAAATGCACTACTTCTCTTTCAAAAAAAAAAAAAAAAGTGTTTCCCAGGGCTAAAGCTTATATCCAAATTTTAAGTTGCTGCATTTGTAAATGTCAAAAGCCAATATAAAAGTATAATAGTGGTAAAAAAAAAAGCACTTGTAGATTTAACTAATTTCGTTTTGTATAATTCTAATTTTAAGGAGGGGTATCAAGGGGTGTGGCCTATGCCTACATACTTTTGCTAATAGGCGTCCCTCGTTCTCATCTCAAAAAGTTGGGAGGTGTGCGTTCCCGAGTGTTTCCGGCACCCCCCCGCACCCCTGGCCACATGTGGCACTGCATACACCAGCAATGGCACTGGAACACATTATCTGAGTTTCTATTGATTCCTATGGGGAAACTTGCTTTGATATACGAGTATGTACTGACCACTCCCCAAAAACGTAATTTCCTGCTTGTGTGATTGGCTCACCAATTTTCCCAGAAGTCTGCCTAAGATACAAGTCAGATTTCAGGCATCCCCTGCAACAAGAATGTAATTTTTGGTGAGATACTTCCAATAGGAAAAGGTCTAAACGGATGCAGGCCCAGCAGATTCCCTCATTAGTGCTCTGCAGCTGCCACAGCTGACTGATAATTATGAAGCCATTAGACCCAGTCAGCACAGAAGCACAGACAAACACACAGGGATTTCTTCAGAATAACATAAGGTCGGAATCTGCAACAAAGGTTGTTATTACATTACATTACATATTACAATCCTTGTAATGTACAGAGATCACCCAGAGGGGAAGGTTTTTTTTCTCAACAAAAGTGGAGTTACGCTTTAACTTTTTTTTTAACCTTTTTTTTGTTCCTGCAGATGCTGTGCATATATAAATATATAAGATATCGTTCGGATAAAAGATATTTATATAGCTTTACTGTAGGAAGAACATTTTCTTACAAATAAAAATGTCATTCAGATCTCAAACCCAGTAAAAAAAAAAAGTGAATGGACAGTTGCAGTGCTGGAATGCAAATGTTCTGGGCCTTAAAACAGAACTAAAGTTTTTATAGGAGCACCACAAACTGAACACACTTTTTAATTCATTTTTAATATTCAAAGCACATCTCCCCTATCCATCCATCCATGTCTCCATGCTTTATTTTGTTGAGGAAAAACACCTCTCCCTTTAGCATTTCTAGCTTTGCCCATTTTGAGTAAGGGCAGATGATTTCATGTAGCATTTTCTTCCTGGAATCCATCTGCCCTTACCCCAGGCATGCCGGCAGGAGGGTGTACTTAAAGTGTAAGTAAACCCTCCCCCTCCTATCGTTTTCAGCCAAGGAAGCTGCCATCTTTGCCTCTTTGTTTAATCTACAACTGCCATGATGCTGCACATGCATACCTCCCAACTTTTTGAGATGGGAATGAGGGACGCCTATCAGCAAAAGTACGCAGGCAAAGGACACACCCCATGGCCACGCCCCCTTAAACGAAAATTGTACAAAAACACAAGATTGGCTGAACCCACAAGTGCTTTTTTTTTACCACTACTATTCCCATTATAACTGCTTTTGGAACACAGTATACACATACATGTACACACAGTATACACAGACAGATGTAAAAATACCACAGATTTATACATACTGTCCCTGGTTTTACTAAGGCTGACAACCCTGATGGGGCTCCCTAGTGGCCCAGGGCCCTCGGGCAGTGCCCGAGACGCTCAATGGTCAGTCCGCCCCTGATCTATATAGATCGGACCAAAATGAGGGACAAATGAGGAGGAATGAGGGACAGTCCCTCGAAATCAGGGGCAGTTGGGAGCTATGCACATGTGATCAGTTATGACACCAGCCATTGGATGGTTTGACAGTTTGGTTGAGAGCACAACCAATGGGAGTGTTACATTTCCGGCACGTGCCAGAAATGAAACAGTTTTTTTGAAACTGGTAAATGGATGGGTTTTCTTCCGCTCCTCCTCCCTTCACATGAAGACTCCTGGAATGTATGACATCATTTCGGCCTAGGCCAGAAGCCAGGAAGCAACTGAAGAAATAAAAAAAAAAGTTGAAATCAAGTGAATATAATACTCCTTCCTATTTATTGACTAATACTAGCAGCATGAGCATTAAAAATCGTTCGTGTTGAATGAGAGAGTGAAGTTCCACTTTAAGACGTCACCGGATCTTCTGTTGTCAAGAAGAGAAGAATCTTCCGTAAGGCCCAGCAATCGTTGCATAGATGTGTGGCTACGTGGCTTCTACTTTATTGGAAACTAGAACTACCGTTGATTGAGACGTCGGCTGCTTATTTTCAATACTCATCAAGCAATTGGTGTTGATATAGTTCAGCCGTGGCAAGAGAGAGAAGAACAAAAAAAAAAGCCTTGATTGTGTAGACAGCCGAAAAGACTGACCTCATAGTTTTCATTTCATCAGAGAAGACGGAAACGATTGAATGGTGCCAGTAACACCTAATTTGTTGCTTCACCTATGAGATAAGAGAAAGCTGCGCTTTTTTGTTAGGGCTTAGTCTTGGTTTATCCAGAAACCGTGTCATTCCGGTTAATTCCACCCAGTTTTTCTCACACTTTTATGTTTCTCATACCGATCGCATGACGCACTTTGTGGCTCCTGTCCGCCCCGGATAATGCAAGTGTTTAGCGTTTCGCAGCTCTTTGCCTTACCGCCAACCCTATTACTTCGCCTATGGAGACTTTGCGTTTTCAACACCCTCGTCAAGCATAATTAGTTTAGTGAAACCACACTTTTTTTTTGGGAACAGTTTCTGGACTGGTAACAGTTTTCCAGGAGCCATTGTTGTGTGAGCAATTGTGATACTTGTCTAGAATGCCAGGGCTATTTAACCCAGCATTGTGCAACAGGGACATTTTGAAATCCCAAGCCGCGTGCTGTTTCCACTTTAGAGTCCCAAAAAATTTGAGGCAGTGAGCATTTTCAGAAAGAAAAGTATAACGCTTTTCCATCTGTTTTTTTTTTTTTTTTTTTTATTTTAACACATTTCCATCAAAGACGTGAGTTGTTGTGCGCTGATATCCATAGAGAGACCCTTCCTCCATCTGTCCTCCTCTTTACATGGCTTCCTCATATTTCTGAGTTTGGCTGGAGCCATTACCACTAGTGGTAGGGCCATGGACTTAAATGACAAAAAAACAGCTCTCTGGAATTATTCTTTGACTTGACAGCGTGATAATCCGCAAGTAAACTGTATCCATAGACCTAGGAAAAGCTGATGATTATGTTTGCCAGAAGTTGCCTATATAACATTTTTTGATGCCCTATTATTTTTATAGTTATTATCAGGGCTTTTTTTCAGGGGGAACTTGGTGGAACTCAGTTCCACCACTTCTGGCTCGGATCCTCTGCTCCCTACCCACCACTATCACTTTTAAACACAGAAGTCCGGTTTCTGTGTTTACAAGTGACAGCTCTGCACCCTGTGTGTAATGCAATCCTGGTATTTAAAGTGGTGTTCCGGCCGAAATGATACTTTTTAAATAAAAATACCCCTATAATACACAAGCTTAATGTATTCTAGTAAAGTTAGTCTGTAAACTAAGGTCTGTTTTGTTAGTCTATAGCAGTAGTTTGTTATTTTATAAACTTACAGCAGGTCGTGGCCATCTTAAGTGTGGGCATCTGAAGCCAGACTGTATTTCTTCCTGGATCTCATCCTTGCAGATCTCGCACATGCTCAGTGCAGCACAAGCAGTGTGATAGGTTTCAGGTCAGGTTTCCAACGGCAGTTTCAGAGGAAGTTGATGCCCCTTCCCAGAAGGCATTGCAAACAGGAAATGATGCGATGGGCCACGGCCAGGGAGGAGAAAGTAAAAAATGAATACAGCAGATATACAGTAGGTGCTGAGAAAAAAAAAAAATATATCCAATTTGTTTACAGTGCACAGTTTAGTGAGGGATGCTGAAAAGTTGTAAAAGTGGGTGGAACTCCACTTTAATGCCCCTTTAAGACCCTCCTACTGTTCGTGAAGTTTGACTGACCACACCCACTATTTGTTGTGATTTGGAGAGTGTGTGTGTGGGGGGGGGGGTTTGGGGGGTCGTGGTTGAGTTCCAGCACCAATTGTTTGAGGAAAAAAAGCCCTGGTTATTATTATTATTATACAGTATGATAGCTGTGTATAGTATATAAAGTTCTGATGATTAAAAACATTATTAACATTATAAATCAACTGTATACTGCTCACAGCAGCGGGTAAATGTTCCCTGTCTTTGTGTTTTTTAGATGGCCAGCAGATTTGGGAGACCGAGGCCACTGTGGATAAAGACAAAAGTCAGCCTGTAAGTTTAACAACCGAGTTCCAAACTTTGAGATGGGGAAGATAGGCAACCAAATGAGTTGCAGAAGAGCACATTCATATGTCCTACTAAATGATGGTGAACACAGGGATGATCAGTAGTTCATGTGCAAAACACACATTCCTAAGGGCATCAAACCTTTGTTTTCCTAGTTTTAAAAAGAAGCCAGTTTATGAGCGTGAAGTGTCTCGTGCTTTAAAAAGATTTAAAAAAATCTTGCTGTTCAGGAACCTAAGCACTGGCATTGACCGACAGGTCAACTTGGCAAAGAAGAGCCCTCTGACCATGAAATGTACCACAAGTGGAGAGGTTTTCAATCTAAGATACAAATGGAAAAAAAAATCAATGGAAAGTGTTTATAAAAATGGATGAGATTGAGTTGTACCTATCCCTGGATTACCGAATGCTTCCAATCTCCTTTCTCATTTCAGAGCATGCTGTTCGTGGAGGTCCCTGAATACCGCAACAAGCACATCACCTCTCCGGTGAAAGTGAACTTCAATGTTGTAAATGGCAAAAGGAAAAGGAGCCAGGCTCAGCACTTCACTTACCACCCAGGTAGGTACATGACTGCCAGAATGCTTGACGTTTAAAACTTGTATTTCATGCATCACATGATGGTGAGCTGGTGAGAAACCTAAAAAACAGAAGCTGCCACTCTGAGGCTTCTGGGCCCCTTTAGTTTCAGGAGAACAATTTCAATAGCATTGATCTAAAGATCCTTGCTACTGCCCCAGAACTAACCTGTTGCTTGGAAGTAGGTAAGGTCTCTTCTAGAGTTGCCACCTCATCCCTTTAAACCCGAACACCTTTGAAATGCAGACAAGGCACCAAGTGAGTTTAATTACCACAGAACCTGTGTAATTAATATGTGTTAGGGTTTAAAGGGATGAGGTGGCAACCATAGTCTCTTCTATCTTAGGCTTCTTTGGTGGCAACCATAGTCTCTTCTATCTTAGGCTTCTATGGTGGCAACCAGTCTCTTCTATCTTAGGCTTCTATGGTGGCAACCATAGTCTCTTCTATCTTAGGCTTCTATGGTGTCAACCATAGTCTCTTCTATCTTAGGCTTCTATGGTGGCAACCATAGTCTCTCTTCTATCTTAGGCTTCTCACAAGGTCATTTTGCTCTGTGGCAGAGGTCCGTTCTATCCATATTTCGCAGTGAAGGACAGTAGCTGTTCTGTAAGCTGAAGTATTTACCTGGTTGACTAACTAGGAACTCGGTGCTTTACGGTGCTGGGATTACCTTAGGCTTCAGCCTCTCAAAACCCAAGTCACACCTACAACATGGCAGTCCCCATTGCACAAGGATGACAAATACCTTTTTAAACAGGGATTCCAAGCCTTTTCTGCTCTTTCGGTGTACTGGTATTTTCTTTGTCTCCTTAGAGTTCATATTGAGGGCAATGAGCAAAATCATAAATCATCCTCTTGCGTATCTTCAGTACAAAATACAAATGACTTGATTGTTGGGTAGATGTTTGGTTTGTGAGTCACCCGTCCATGTATATGAGTATGGTGGTTTAACATTTACTTACTTTACTGTAGATTGCTGGTCATTCAGCTTTCCCATCATGATTCATGCCAGCTGTGAAATATGCTGATTAATGAAACTCATGACCCCAAAGAAGCTGCATGCAATGTAGTGGTATTTTCACCTCCATGCGGTTTATTGTATGACGATTTGACTTCATTGCGTAATTCATTCATTATTCATTGACAGAGACCTACAACAACCATGATCTGATAGGGGTTAAAGGGATTTTCCACTTTCAGCTAGGCCATGGAACATCGACCCTTTTTAAAACTATTTTTATTACAGGTACTTACAAAAGTAAGTACACCCCTCACATTTTTCTAAATATTTTCTTCTATCTTTTCATGTGACAACACTGAAGAAATGACACTTGTCTACAATGTAAAGTAATGAGTGTACAGCTTGTATAAAAGTGTAAATTTGCTGTCCCCTCAAAATAACTCAACACACAGCCATTAATGTCTAAACCGCTGGCAACAAAAGTGAGTACACCCCTAAGTGAAAATGTCCAAATTGGGCCCAAAGTGTCAATATTTTGTGTGGCCATCATTATTTTCCAGCACTGCCTTAACCCCTTGCCTACAGGGCACTTACACCCCCTTCCTGCCCAGGCCATTTTTCAGCTTTCAGCGCTGTCGCACTTTGAATGGCAATTGCGCGGTCATGCTACACTGTAACCAGATAAAAATTTTTAGCATTTCCTTCACACAAATAGAGCTTTCTTTTGGTGATATTTAATCACTTTTTACCAAAAGAAAAGCCAAAAAATCTGAAAAAAAAATGTTTTTTTACTTAGTTTCTGTCAGTAAATTTTTTAATTAAGTAATTTTTCTCCTTCACTGATGTGCGCTGATGAGGTGGCACTGATAGGCTGAACTGGTGGGAATTGATGAGGTGGCACTTATGGGCACTGATAGGTGGCACTGATAGGTGGCACTGATATGTGGCACTGATGGGCACTAATAGGTGGCACTGATAGGCGACACTAGTGGGCACTAATAGGCAGCACTGATGGGTGACACTGATGGGCATTGATGGACAGCAGTGATGGGCATTGATGGGCAGCAGTGATAGGCGGGACTGATAGCCAGCACAGACTGGCATCACTAATGGGCACTGATTGGTAGCACTTGTGGGCAGTGGTGGGCACTGATTGCTGGCACTGGTGGGCCCTCATCGCTGGCACTGATTTGTGGCACTGGTGTCGCTATTGTAATCAGGGCACTGGCCCGCGGAGCTCCTCGAGACTTCCTCCCTCGCCTATGCTCCTGGGAAATGATTGGGAAATGATGACACATCATCTCCCAGAAGTCTGTGGGCAGTACTGTGATGTTGCCATAACAACGGGGCGGGACCTTCCTCCGTCGGCAACTTTAGAAACAATCGGCGATACGGCCGGTGAATCGCGCATGCGCGAGATCAAGAGGTGCATGCTGGTTACCCAGCATGCACCTCTCCAAAGATATTCCAGGAAGTGATTATAGATTGGGCTTCACATGCCCACATTAACTATGTTATATATTACAGTAAGGAATTTATATCTTTGAACAATATATCATTGTGTACTCTTATTTTAATTACATAAGCAATAATACTACAAAAAGAAAGGGTTTCACCATGTCGGATCCAAAGAATGTGGTTGCCACATCCCTAATATCAGATTAAGAAAAAAGGAAATCCCCCATCATTGGGACTTTGGAGGCAACACACACTTGGGTAATGTAAAGAATCGAATTTATTAAGTGTACATAAAAATGATCATGGAAATGGAAGGGGGATTTCCTTTTTTCTTAAGCAATAATACTAGGATAAAAAAAAATAAAGCATTTTTGCGCCGGAACTCCGCTTTAAGGTCACCAATTTGACAGAGCTGTGTAAATCTGAGGACTTCCTGCAAAAAAAAAAAAAAAAAAAATTGCCAGTCGTTTGGCTGGTAAAGCTGGTTAAACAGTTCCCATATACTGTATGTATGTACTGGAGTCTGGCTTTTAACTTTGTTTTTACCTCCCGTAGGACTCCTAGACTTATTGGATTTGAACACAATCCTTTAATATGTCAACCATAAAGACAGTTTCCTCTCTGTAGAGAACCAGATAATCAATACTCAGGCAGGACCTGACTACGAGACGTTTCCAAAGTGCAGTCAACAAAGTGGTCTCTTGTTCACCGCAGAGAGATGTTATCCCTACTTTACATGTTTTACACATCAGAATCCATTTTTCTATAAAAGCAGGAAGCAGATCTTCTTGTGTTTGGCCTGATTGTTCAAAGACATGTTGGCAGTTTTGATCTTAATGGTCGTGGGTTTTTTTTGTTTTTTTTTTAAACATTAGAGTCAAATGAAAATAGATCTGCCAATTTCTTGAGATGTTTGTTCTTGATTGGTGTTAACACTGGAGCATCGGTCATCAGAATCGCTTCCACTCGAGACGCTACCCGACCAAGGAGAGTGCTCAACACCAGGTTACTAAAGTCCCCCCACAGTTATTCTTCTGCACCCAGCTCTGTTTAGTCCTAACATTAAAGTGTTTGTAAACCTCAGACATAAAATATGAACAAAGCATATCCCTCTATAGTAAGTTAAAAGGTGAGAGGTAGGTGTGACCCAACGCAGCTATAATTTAAATGTAAAACAATGGTATGCCTCCATCCCTGCATATATTATGGAAAATGTGGAAAATGGAGGTGGGACTTTACATGAAGCATGTCATTGTGAATGATACTTGATTTGATTGTAGCCGTATTAGTGCAATTGTAACAGAGAAAATTGAGTACTGTCCGTGATACTTTTTTATTTGCACTAACATACAATTTTTCAAGACAAGCTTTCGAGGTATGTCCCCTTCTTCAAGGTCCAAGCAGTACTGATAAACAAATTTTTAAGCAGAATGTTAAAGAAGAAAAAAAAAAAAAAAAAAAAAAGGAGAGAAACAAACATATACAAATCAATGGTAATAAAGATAGCAGCAGAGTTAGTGAGATAAGACAGAGGGAGAGCTATAGACTGGAGGGGGGGATACTAGTCACAGAGGGGGTCGTAAAACTTTAGCATAATGTGTAAGGAAACCAATATCTAAATTCAGGCCATTATTTTTCGTGTCAAAAAGAAGTATAATTCTTAGTTCAAACGTTTTCCTTTCCTGGATAGTTCTGAAATTCCCTTTTCAGAACTAAAACATTGAGGTCTTCTATAGTGTGGTCCGGTTGTGAGAAATGATGTCCCACAGGTGGGCATAAACTGTCTTCTTTATGTTCCATTATTTGTGACTTCATAATCAGAGTGAAGTTTCCTGCTGATTAGTTTGTGTCTGAGGTTGGGTGGTTGTCTGAAAGCCAATAATGGTAGTTGTTGGAATATTCCTTCCAGAGTTTCATCCTCTGTTATAATGGGTTGTAAATCTTTGATTATCTTTTTGATCCCTTCAAGTGCTGGGTTGTATGTGGTGACTTAGAGGTACTCGGTTATTTGTTTTTTTCTCTGTGTATTGGAGTTGATTTTCTCTTCGGGTTTTCAAGGCTGTGTTTATGCTGTTGTTGATGGTTTTGTCTTTGTAACCTTTCTTATGGAAGGAGTCTGCCAGTGTTCTGAGATGTTTATCTCTGTCTTCTGGGTCTGAACAAATTCGGTGGTATCTGATGGCCTGGCTGTGTATGATGGCCCGTTTAGTGAGTTGGGGGTAAAAACTGGAACTATGAAGATAGCTGCATCGGTCAGTCGGTTTTCTGTATATCGACGTGTGAAGCTTGTCATCCCTGATGTATACTGTGGTGTCCAGGAAGTTGACATGTGTGTTCAAATAGTCCATTTTTATTTTGATAGATGGGTGAAAAGTGTTGATCAATGAGAAGAATTGGCTTAGATTTTCTTCACCTTCAGTCCATATCATGAATATATCATCAATGTAGCGATAATATCTGTATGGCTTTTGTTGTATGCTGTTCAGGAATTTGTCCTCCAGGTCAGCCATAAATAAGTTTCCATATTGGGGTGCCATTTTGCTTCCCATAGCAGTACCCATACACTGGAGATAGATGTCATTATTGAAAGTGAAGTCGGCGGCTCTCCCTGCCAGAGGGGGGCCTGCACTGATAATCAGCACATTGATTATCAGCGCAGCTCCCATGAAAGGTGCCCATTAGCTGCCAATCAGTGTTCATCAGCTGCCAGTCTGTGCCCCATCCGTAACACCTGTCAGTGCCTATAAATGTGCCAATCAGTGCCCATAAATGTGCCATTCAGTGCCCCATCAGTGATGCCTGTTAGTGCTTTTCAGATGCCAATCAGTAATGCCTGTCAGTAGCTCCTCATCAGTGCCGCCTATCCAGTGCCATCTATCAGTGCCGCCTATCTAGTGCCATCTATCAGTGCCGCCCATCAGTGCCACCTATTAGCGCCCATCAGTGCTGCCCATCAGTGCTGCATATCAGTGCCGCCTATCAGTGCCCATGAAATCTACATATCAGTGCCTCCTCATCAGTACCCATTACTGCCGCCTCATCAGTGCTCATTAGGTCAGCCTCATCAGTGCCACCTATCCAGTGCCATCTATCAGTGCCGCCCATCAGTGCTGCCTATCAGTGCCCATCAGTGCTGCCTATCAGTGCCCATCAGTGCCACCTATTAGTGCCCATCAGTGCTGCCTATCAGTGCCCATCAGTGCCACCTATTAGTGCCTATCAGTGCTGCATATCAGTGCCCATGAGTTCTACATATCAGTGCCTCCTCATCAGTACCCATTAGTGCCGCCTTATCGGTGCTCATTAGGTCAGCCTCATGAGTGCCTGTCAGTGAAGCAGAAAAACAAATTTTTATAACAGAAACTAAGAAAAATAAAAATCCCAGAGGTGATCAAATACCACCAAAAGAAAGCTCTATTTGTGGGAAGAAAATGATAAAAATGTACTTTGGGCACAGTGTTTCATGACCGCGTAATTGTCATTCAAAGTGTGAATGCTGAAAACTGTCCTGGGCAGGAAGGGGGGGGGAAGTCCCCGGTATTGAGGGGGCATTGAAGTGGTTAAACGGATGTAGAGACAAGAAGACTGCAGATAAACAGGTTCAATTTATGTAGGAGGATTTGTCTCACCTCTGTGTATCACCTGAGTAAAGTCCCTTCACTGGAGGGTTTACAACCACTTTTAAATATTTCATAAGAATACTAATACTCCGGTCTCTCCAGGTAGGTAGGAAGGGTTGTTTTATGACCTGGTTTTCTATGTTGGAATGGTGTTTTTGGTCTATTTAGGTGTCTTTCCTTTGTCACTGATGTAGAAATTCTAGGATAGAGGTAGGCAACATCCTACAAATAATAGGGCACTAATAGGTGGCACTGATAGGCGACACTAGTGGGCACTAATAGGCAGCACTGATGGGTGACACTGATGGGCATTGATGGACAGCAGTGATGGGCATTGATGGGCAGCAGTGATAGGCGGGACTGATAGCCAGCACAGACTGGCATCACTAATGGGCACTGATTGGTAGCACTTGTGGGCAGTGGTGGGCACTGATTGCTGGCACTGGTGGGCCCTCATCGCTGGCACTGATTTGTGGCACTGGTGTCGCTATTGTAATCAGGGCACTGGCCCGCGGAGCTCCTCGAGACTTCCTCCCTCGCCTATGCTCCTGGGAAATGATTGGGAAATGATGACACATCATCTCCCAGAAGTCTGTGGGCAGTACTGTGATGTTGCCATAACAACGGGGCGGGACCTTCCTCCGTCGGCAACTTTAGAAACAATCGGCGATACGGCCGGTGAATCGCGCATGCGCGAGATCAAGAGGTGCATGCTGGTTACCCAGCATGCACCTCTCCAAAGATATTCCAGGAAGTGATTATAGATTGGGCTTCACATGCCCACATTAACTATGTTATATATTACAGTAAGGAATTTATATCTTTGAACAATATATCATTGTGTACTCTTATTTTAATTACATAAGCAATAATACTACAAAAAGAAAGGGTTTCACCATGTCGGATCCAAAGAATGTGGTTGCCACATCCCTAATATCAGATTAAGAAAAAAGGAAATCCCCCATCATTGGGACTTTGGAGGCAACACACACTTGGGTAATGTAAAGAATCGAATTTATTAAGTGTACATAAAAATGATCATGGAAATGGAAGGGGGATTTCCTTTTTTCTTAAGCAATAATACTAGGATAAAAAAAAATAAAGCATTTTTGCGCCGGAACTCCGCTTTAAGGTCACCAATTTGACAGAGCTGTGTAAATCTGAGGACTTCCTGCAAAAAAAAAAAAAAAAAATTGCCAGTCGTTTGGCTGGTAAAGCTGGTTAAACAGTTCCCATATACTGTATGTATGTACTGGAGTCTGGCTTTTAACTTTGTTTTTACCTCCCGTAGGACTCCTAGACTTATTGGATTTGAACACAATCCTTTAATATGTCAACCATAAAGACAGTTTCCTCTCTGTAGAGAACCAGATAATCAATACTCAGGCAGGACCTGACTACGAGACGTTTCCAAAGTGCAGTCAACAAAGTGGTCTCTTGTTCACCGCAGAGAGATGTTATCCCTACTTTACATGTTTTACACATCAGAATCCATTTTTCTATAAAAGCAGGAAGCAGATCTTCTTGTGTTTGGCCTGATTGTTCAAAGACATGTTGGCAGTTTTGATCTTAATGGTCGTGGGTTTTTTTTGTTTTTTTTTTAAACATTAGAGTCAAATGAAAATAGATCTGCCAATTTCTTGAGATGTTTGTTCTTGATTGGTGTTAACACTGGAGCATCGGTCATCAGAATCGCTTCCACTCGAGACGCTACCCGACCAAGGAGAGTGCTCAACACCAGGTTACTAAAGTCCCCCCACAGTTATTCTTCTGCACCCAGCTCTGTTTAGTCCTAACATTAAAGTGTTTGTAAACCTCAGACATAAAATATGAACAAAGCATATCCCTCTATAGTAAGTTAAAAGGTGAGAGGTAGGTGTGACCCAACGCAGCTATAATTTAAATGTAAAACAATGGTATGCCTCCATCCCTGCATATATTATGGAAAATGTGGAAAATGGAGGTGGGACTTTACATGAAGCATGTCATTGTGAATGATACTTGATTTGATTGTAGCCGTATTAGTGCAATTGTAACAGAGAAAATTGAGTACTGTCCGTGATACTTTTTTATTTGCACTAACATACAATTTTTCAAGACAAGCTTTCGAGGTATGTCCCCTTCTTCAAGGTCCAAGCAGTACTGATAAACAAATTTTTAAGCAGAATGTTAAAGAAGAAAAAAAAAAAAAAAAAAAAAAGGAGAGAAACAAACATATACAAATCAATGGTAATAAAGATAGCAGCAGAGTTAGTGAGATAAGACAGAGGGAGAGCTATAGACTGGAGGGGGGGATACTAGTCACAGAGGGGGTCGTAAAACTTTAGCATAATGTGTAAGGAAACCAATATCTAAATTCAGGCCATTATTTTTCGTGTCAAAAAGAAGTATAATTCTTAGTTCAAACGTTTTCCTTTCCTGGATAGTTCTGAAATTCCCTTTTCAGAACTAAAACATTGAGGTCTTCTATAGTGTGGTCCGGTTGTGAGAAATGATGTCCCACAGGTGGGCATAAACTGTCTTCTTTATGTTCCATTATTTGTGACTTCATAATCAGAGTGAAGTTTCCTGCTGATTAGTTTGTGTCTGAGGTTGGGTGGTTGTCTGAAAGCCAATAATGGTAGTTGTTGGAATATTCCTTCCAGAGTTTCATCCTCTGTTATAATGGGTTGTAAATCTTTGATTATCTTTTTGATCCCTTCAAGTGCTGGGTTGTATGTGGTGACTTAGAGGTACTCGGTTATTTGTTTTTTTCTCTGTGTATTGGAGTTGATTTTCTCTTCGGGTTTTCAAGGCTGTGTTTATGCTGTTGTTGATGGTTTTGTCTTTGTAACCTTTCTTATGGAAGGAGTCTGCCAGTGTTCTGAGATGTTTATCTCTGTCTTCTGGGTCTGAACAAATTCGGTGGTATCTGATGGCCTGGCTGTGTATGATGGCCCGTTTAGTGAGTTGGGGGTAAAAACTGGAACTATGAAGATAGCTGCATCGGTCAGTCGGTTTTCTGTATATCGACGTGTGAAGCTTGTCATCCCTGATGTATACTGTGGTGTCCAGGAAGTTGACATGTGTGTTCAAATAGTCCATTTTTATTTTGATAGATGGGTGAAAAGTGTTGATCAATGAGAAGAATTGGCTTAGATTTTCTTCACCTTCAGTCCATATCATGAATATATCATCAATGTAGCGATAATATCTGTATGGCTTTTGTTGTATGCTGTTCAGGAATTTGTCCTCCAGGTCAGCCATAAATAAGTTTCCATATTGGGGTGCCATTTTGCTTCCCATAGCAGTACCCATACACTGGAGATAGATGTCATTATTGAAAGTGAAGTCGGCGGCTCTCCCTGCCAGAGGGGGGCCTGCACTGATAATCAGCACATTGATTATCAGCGCAGCTCCCATGAAAGGTGCCCATTAGCTGCCAATCAGTGTTCATCAGCTGCCAGTCTGTGCCCCATCCGTAACACCTGTCAGTGCCTATAAATGTGCCAATCAGTGCCCATAAATGTGCCATTCAGTGCCCCATCAGTGATGCCTGTTAGTGCTTTTCAGATGCCAATCAGTAATGCCTGTCAGTAGCTCCTCATCAGTGCCGCCTATCCAGTGCCATCTATCAGTGCCGCCTATCTAGTGCCATCTATCAGTGCCGCCCATCAGTGCCACCTATTAGCGCCCATCAGTGCTGCCCATCAGTGCTGCATATCAGTGCCGCCTATCAGTGCCCATGAAATCTACATATCAGTGCCTCCTCATCAGTACCCATTACTGCCGCCTCATCAGTGCTCATTAGGTCAGCCTCATCAGTGCCACCTATCCAGTGCCATCTATCAGTGCCGCCCATCAGTGCTGCCTATCAGTGCCCATCAGTGCTGCCTATCAGTGCCCATCAGTGCCACCTATTAGTGCCCATCAGTGCTGCCTATCAGTGCCCATCAGTGCCACCTATTAGTGCCTATCAGTGCTGCATATCAGTGCCCATGAGTTCTACATATCAGTGCCTCCTCATCAGTACCCATTAGTGCCGCCTTATCGGTGCTCATTAGGTCAGCCTCATGAGTGCCTGTCAGTGAAGCAGAAAAACAAATTTTTATAACAGAAACTAAGAAAAATAAAAATCCCAGAGGTGATCAAATACCACCAAAAGAAAGCTCTATTTGTGGGAAGAAAATGATAAAAATGTACTTTGGGCACAGTGTTTCATGACCGCGTAATTGTCATTCAAAGTGTGAATGCTGAAAACTGTCCTGGGCAGGAAGGGGGGGGGGAAGTCCCCGGTATTGAGGGGGCATTGAAGTGGTTAAACGGATGTAGAGACAAGAAGACTGCAGATAAACAGGTTCAATTTATGTAGGAGGATTTGTCTCACCTCTGTGTATCACCTGAGTAAAGTCCCTTCACTGGAGGGTTTACAACCACTTTTAAATATTTCATAAGAATACTAATACTCCGGTCTCTCCAGGTAGGTAGGAAGGGTTGTTTTATGACCTGGTTTTCTATGTTGGAATGGTGTTTTTGGTCTATTTAGGTGTCTTTCCTTTGTCACTGATGTAGAAATTCTAGGATAGAGGTAGGCAACATCCTACAAATATGGGTGATTTATAACTTTTTAGCCTTGTCTTTTATAAACAAAGACCTGTGTTCCCTGGCACCTTTTTGTAATGCCAGCAAGCTTCTCCTCTATTAGATTATATACTAATAGACCTTTTTTTTTCTACCTGTGTTTCAGTACCATCCATTAAAACAGAACCTCTTGATGAATACAATTCTCCCATAGTGGCCAGCAGTGCACACAGTGCCTTGGGGTCTGTTCCACAGAGTTACTACTCCCAGCATCCATTGAATAACGATTCTCCATCCTGCCTGGTGGCCAACTTGATCTCCTGTCAACAAGTCCGACCCGGTCTTCCATCGCCCGATTCTCGATATCCACAACAGAGTCCTTCAGCCGCTGCCTACCAGAGAAGCAAAAGTATGAGCCCCAGTCAGCTGGGCTTCCATCAGCCTCCCCTGGTGGCCTCACATATTGCAATCCCCGAGGCTCATCGCTCAGTTCTCGTCCACGCCGGCTCTCCTGTCCATTCTGGCGCCAACCCACAGCCATCTCCAGTCATTCATTATTCTCCCACCAACCACCAGATGAGGTGTGGAAGCCACCAGGAGTTTCAGCACATAATGTGCTCCGACTTCGCTCCTAGTCTGTCACGGCCCAGCCAAGCGCAGAGAATAAGCCCAGTTCCTACCCAACCGTAATCCAGCAACAGTCCAGCAACCAGAGGCCTCCGAAAAATATCCCTCCAGGCGCAGACCAGAAGGAAATCTTACCTTCTGGGGTCACTGTAAAGCAGGAGCAGAACCTGGACCAGGCGTATCTGGATGACGGTAAGATCCTACTGGTTGTGGCATTAAAATTTAACAGCATGTGGTTTTATGTAGAAGAGAAGGGCAAACAGGAATGATCATCTGCAAAGTGTGCCAACCTATTAGATATAGTCTTAAATCTGATTGGTTACTGCTCTTTGCTTATGATC